>NC_083594.1:26231698-26254198 GCF_027579695.1 Neoarius graeffei
AGTCCAGATCCTGTTATGTTTAAAAGTAGAAGTCACCTACGGTCAATTCTGGTCACCAGCTGCCTTTGGCTCTCACTGACTGTGGGTTTTGGCTCAGCTGGTGATGTAGCAGGGGTTGTTGTTGGGCATGACCTGACCTGAGGCAAGCAGAGCTGCCAGCTGCACATACAAATTCAGGGTGTGTGTGTGCAGGAGTTGAATCTCTGTGCAGGAGGAGTCTCAGCAGAGCAATGAATAAGACTTCAGTTATTTTTAACCTAAAAAGGAATCCGTTTCAGAAAACTAACTGCATCTACTGGTAAGTACAGATATAAATTTTCAAACAATCACAGTGTAGATTTTTAATTTTATATAGACTTCAGTTTATATAATTTAATCATGACAAACATGTAAGCTGAGGCTGACATTATGTATCAGGTGCAAAACACAGCTCTGTGTAAGACTTGTAATAAATAGATGTATAGCCAGCCAAGGCTAAAACAATAAATAAGTAAATAAATATATAAATAAAAATACATGCATTTCCATAGTAAACAAGTCTTACCTTATGTTGCTTCTGAAGTGCTTCACAAAATCCTATATGGAGTCCTTGAATACAGAGGTAGTGCAATTGTCACAACTCTTCATCCTGTTCCATGATTCAGATTTGCTTCCCGCATTTTCAGAAGTTGTCTTCTAAAAAACAAGCAAGCAAAAAAAAAAAAACCCAAAAAACAACAAAACGCTGAATATTCGGCAATAATTGGTCAAATGTACTGGATTAGAAAACCCAAGTCTTGTGATTGGATCTTAACATCATGAACATAATTATTGTCAAACTGCTGTAATTGCTCATTTAAAATCAAACAATATATATTTTTTATTTAGATCAGCTGTCAAATTTTAAACTTAGAGGGCAACTTACCAGAGTATAAGGCCAAATAATTTTAAGACAAATGAACAAAGAGTTTTAGTTTTGTGTTTTGCAGGATAGTTTTATTCAAAACTGAACAAAATTTTTGGTGTCATTGTGGTGCATTGCATTACCATTCTTCACAATGACCACAATTTCATTAGTCCCACAAGCCAAGCTTTTAGCTTCACCAGAGTCTGGTACTGTACAGATCTTTATTAATAATATATTATGTATATTTCTTTACTAAATTTCACTAAGACTTGACCAGTTTCATAGGAAGAGGCAGTTTAAGTGACATAACATAACTACCCACACATTTTTCTGCAGCAAACACATAAGAACATTTTGTTTGTTCATTACTAAGTGCATTACACAAAACTCAAATAAATTTTAAAGATGGGAGTCTATGTACTTCTTTAAAAACCAGGGATTATATATTGCTTCAAGGAAACCTGTGGATGGAAATAAGTCTACTTGGAAGTCCTGAGAACCAGTCAAGTTACGATCTTCAACATTCTGAAGGTTGTGGCCAGAAAAGTTCAGATATCTGACTCCAAATTGAGTGGATAGATGATTCTCCATCTAAAACTATCATTTTGTTACAAATTAAACCTCATAAAACAGATTTTGTGCTTATTTCAGAAGGAAATAACACAATTTTCAATTGATTCATCATTAAATGCATGCATTTCACTGTCACCTTTTTGTTTCTCCTGTCCAAATTAAAATTTACACACTTTTTACATTACATTCACATTATTTGCCTCATGCCATTGTACTTTTGAATGTGAGATTTTACATGTCAATTAACTTGTTAATGCTTTTTGTCAAGGACAAACTGTAAATATAAGTGGTTGTCTGACTGAGTGAGGTCATTGTTGTCATTGAAATTATTTCATAGGCTCTGTAATTTGGCCATATTTAAGCAATATTGCATGAGCAAGAGTGCTGTTGTATGGGAATCTCTGTATGGCTATGTGGCAGCGGGGGCGTGGTCAAGCGCCGGTCTGTGACAAGAGAAGTCAGGGAAGGTAAGTGGCAGAATCACTACACCTGAGGTCAATTAACCTGTGTTTGTGTGTGTCTTCCCAGTGACCGCGCCCTATTTAAGGAGGGAGAGCGTAGAGCAGAGGAGCTCATCCCCGAACCAGACACCGGTCGTGTGTGTGTCTGTCTCATTAAGAGTTGTTCACTGAAAAGTGTGGCAATAAAACCCCTATTTCAGAACCTGATCTCTGTCCTGCCGTCCACTGTGCTCCACCCACCCATACGAACTGTTACAGTGGTGCCGAAACCCAGGACATGGAGCGCAGCAGCTGGTCAGCCCCATGGAGTCCTCCCCGTTCGCCAAATTGGTCCACGCCCTCGCCACGGCCCAGCAAAGCCAGCACCAGGCGCTAGTCTCCCTCCGAAAGGAACAGGAACAGCGGTTCGAGGCCCTGGTGCTGGCCCAGCAAGAAGACCGTGAGGCGTTCCGGCACCTCCTCGCGTCAGCGGGGTCCACCAGCGCTCCCACCGTGGGCCCGTCCCCCCTCACCCTAACCAAGATGGGCCCGCAGGACGACCCCGAGGCTTTCATCACGCTCTTCGAGCAAGTCGCGGAGACCTCGGGGTAGCCAATGGAGCAGCGCGCGGCGCGCCTCATCCCCCTGCTAATGGGAGAGGCGCAGCTGGCCACGCTACAGTTCCCCACCAACCGCCGGCTGGCCTACTCGGACCTCTGCCGGGCCGTCCTCCAGCGTGTGGGGTGCACCCCTGAGCAGCAGCATCAGCGCTTCCGCGCTTTGCGCTTGGAGGAAGTCGGCCGGCCGTTCGCGTTTGGCCAGCAACTCCGGGATGCCTGCTGGCGGTGGTTGAGGGCTGACAACCGCGATGCTGAGGGGATCATCGACCAGGTGGTACTGGAGCAGTTCGTCGCTCGCTTGCCAGCAGGAACCGCGGAGCGGGTCCAGTGCCACCGCCCGGCGTCGCTGGATCAAGCAATAGAGCTGGCGGAGGACCATATGGCAGCTGTCCCGGCGGCAGGACAGCAGACAGCCTCTTCTCTCTCTCTCCCCCTGTGTCTCGTCCTCGCCCCATTCCCCCACCGCGGAGGCAAGGGCCGGCGCCACCAGGGCCGGCCCGCCACACCCACGGTGCCCTCCTGTTTCTCCCTTCTGTGTCTGTCTCTCCCCCCCTCAGGTGAGTGAGCCCCAGAACACCGGTGCGGAGAGGAAGCCCGGGCCGGTTTGCTGGCGCTGCGGGGAGCCGGGCCACCTCCAACAACAGTGCATGGTGATGGAGGTGGACGTGGTGGTTCGGATCCCCGATGCGCCAGGAGCCGCCCTCGATCGGGCTGGAGCGTATCGCATACCGGTGAGTATTCAAAGGGATACATATCAGGCATTGGTGGATTCTGGTTGTAATCAGACCTCAATTCACCAAAGCCTGGTGCAAAACGAGGCATTGGGAGGAGCACAGGGGGTGAAGGTGTTGTGTCTGCACAGGGACATTCACAGCTACCCTTTGGTGTCGGTCCACATTTTTTTCCGAGGGGAAAAATTCATAGTGAAGGCGGCGGTTAATCCTCGCCTTACCCACTCTTTAATTTTGGGGACTGATTGGCCGGGATTTCGGGACTTAATGACACACTTGGTGAAGAGTGGGTCCTGCCATTTAACAGGGGGAGGTCCTGGTGTCGCTTTGGTGGGAGCAGCTGTCGCAGAGCCATCTACGTCATCTCCGCGTCAGAGTGAGGAGCCGCCGGCCCCTCCTCTCTCTGTTGGGGAATCCCTCGCGGATTTCCCATTAGAGCAATCGCGAGATGGGACTCTGCGGCATGTGTTTGACCAAGTGAGAGTAATCAATGGTCAAACGCTCCAGCCGAACACCACCCCGTCCTTCCCCTACTTCGCGATTTTGAAGGATAGATTATACCGAGTAGCGGCACGGTGGTGTAGTGGTTAGCGCTGTCGCCTCACAGCAAGAAGGTCCTGGGTTCGAGCCCCGGGACCGGCGAGGGCATTTCTGTGCGGAGTTTGCATGTTCTCCCTGTGTCCGCGTGGGTTTCCTCCAGGTGCTCCGGTTTCCCCCACAGTCCAACGACATGCAGGTTAGGTTAACTGGTGACTCTAAATTGACCGTAGGTGTGAGTGTGAATGGTTGTCTGTGTCTATGTGTCAGCCCTGTGATGACCTGGCGACTTGTCCAGGGTGTACCCTGCCTTTCACCCGTAGTCAGCTGGGATAGGCTCCAGCTTGCCTGCGACCCTGTAGAAGGATAAAGCGGCTAGAGATAATGAGATGAGATTATACCGAGTGACGCAGGACACTCAGACCAAAGAGTGAGTCACGCAGCTTTTAATTCCAAAGAGCCGCCAGGAATTGGTATTCCAGGCGGCTCACTTTAATCCCATGGCTGGACACCTAGGGCAGGATAAGACACTAGCCCGAATAATGGCCCGATTTTATTGGCCGGGGATTCGCGGCGATGTCCGTAGGTGGTGTACGGCATGCCGCGAATGCCAGTCAGTAAACCCAGCGGCCATTCCAAAAGCGCCTTTGCGCCTTCTACCATTAATCGAGACCCCGTTCGAAAGAATTGGGATGGATCTCGTCGGGCCATTAGATCAGTCAACACGAGGGTACCGCTTTATATTAGTTCTGGTGGACTATGCAACGCGATACCCGGAAGCCGTGCCTCTTCGCAGTATCTCAGCACGCAGTATTGCAGAGGCACTCTTCCGCGTCATCTCCCGAGTTGAAATCCCAAAAGAGATTCTGACTGATCAAGGCACCTCGTTTATGTCACGAACACTGAACGAACTGTATAGGTTATTGGGTATTAAGCCGATCCGCACCAGCGTGTATCACCCACAAATGGACGGTTTACTTGAACGGTTCAACCGCACCCTCAAGAATCTCATCTCATCTCATTATCTTTAGCCGCTTTATCCTTCTACAGGGTCGCAGGCAAGCTGGAGCCTATCCCAGCTGACTACGGGCGAAAGGCGGGGTACAGCCTGGACAAGTCGCCAGGTCATCACAGGCCTGACACATAGACACAGACAACCATTCACACTCACATTCACACCTACGGTCAATTTAGAGTCACCAGTTAACCTAACCTGCATGTCTTTGGACTGTGGGGGAAACCGGAGCACCCGGAGGAAACCCACGTGGACACGGGGAGAACATGCAAACTCCACACAGAAAGGCCCTCGCCGGCCCTGGGGCTCGAACCCAGGACCTTCTTGCTGTGAGGCGACAGCGCTAACCACTACACCACCGTGCCGCCCACCCTCAAGAATATAATTAAAAAATTCGTAAGTGAGGACGCACATAATTGGGATAAGTGGCTCGAGCCCTTGCTGTTTTCAGTGCGAGAGGTCCCCCAAGCCTCCACGGGGTTCTCCCTGTTCGAATTATTATATGGGCGTAAACCGCGTGGCATTCTAGATGTGCTGTGGGAAAATTGGGAGGAGGAACCTTCACAAAGCAAAAACGAAATTCAATACGTTATGGACCTGCGTGCAAAACTCCACACCCTCACCCACCTAACCCAGGAGAATTTGCAGCAGGCCCAAGAATGGCAAACCCGCCTGTACAACAAGGGTACGCGCCTTAGAGAGTTCGCACTGGGAGACAAAGTACTTGTACTGTTGCCCACATCGAGCTCCAAATTGGTCGCCAAGTGACAAGGACCCTTTGAGGTCACACGGCAAGTCGGGGACGTCGACTACGAGGTGAGGCGAACGGACAGGGGAGGGGCTCTACAGATTTACCACCTCAATCTGCTTAAACTCTGGAATGAGGAGGTCCCCGTGGCGTTGGTGTCGGTGGTTCCGGAGAAGGCAGAGCTGGGGCCGGAGGTTCAAAAAGGGGCATTAGCATCACGTACCCCTCCGGTCCCCTGTGGAGACCACCTCTCCCCGACCCAACTCACAGAGGTCGCCCAGTTGCAGACCGAGTTTTCGGATGTGTTCTCGCCCCTGCCCGGTTGCACTGACCTCATAGAGCACCACATAGAGACGCCCCCGGGGGTGGTAGTGCATAGCCGCCCTTACAGGCTACCCGAACACAAAAAAAAAGGTGGTTCGGGAAGAACTTGAGGCCATGCTCGAAATGGGCATCGTCAAGGAGTCCCACAGTGACTGGAGCAGCCCGGTGGTCTTGGTACCCAAGGCCGACGGGTCAGTCCGGTTCTGTGTGGACTACAGAAAAATCAACGTGGTGTCTAAATTTGACGCGTACCCAATGCCTCAGATTAATGAGTTGCTCGATCGACTAGGCACGGCTCGCTTTTATTCGACACTGGATTTGACAAGGGGATCTGCCAGTATCCCTTTGACTCCACTATCCCGAGAAAAAAACGGCCTTTTCCACACCGTTCGGATTACACCAATTCGTCACACTTCCTTTTGGGCTGTTTGGGATGCCCGCTACGTTTCAGCGGCTAATGGACAGGGTCCTCCGCCCCCACGCCACCTATGCGGCCGCCTACCTCGACGACATAATCATCTATAGCAATGACTGGCCGAGGCATCTCGAACATCTGAAGGCCGTCCTTAGGTCGCTGAGGCGAGCGGGTCTCACAGCCAACCCAAAGAAGTGTGTGATTGGGCGGGTGGAAGTACGGTATCTGGGCTTCCACTTGGGCAATGGGCAGGTGCGTCCCCAAATTAACAAGACCGCAGCAATTGCGGGCTGCCCGAGGCCCAAGACCAAAAAGGGGGTGAGACAGTTCCTGGGGCTGGCTGGCTATTATCAGAGGTTTATACCTAATTATTCGGACGTCACCAGCCCGCTGACTGATCTCACTAAAAAGGGGGCACCAGATCCGGTCCAGTGGACGGAGCAATGCCAGCGGGCTTTTTCTGAGGTAAAGGCCACACTGTGTGGGGGGCCACTTTTACACTCCCCTGACTTTTCTCTCCCCTTTATGTTGCAGACAGATGCGTCGGACAGAGGGCTGGGGGTGGTTTTGTCCCAGGAGGTGGAGGGGGAGGACCGCCCAGTCCTATACATCAGTAGGAAGCTGTTGGTGCGTGAGGGGCACTACAGCACGATAGAAAAAGAGTGTCTGGCAATCAAGTGGGTGGTCCTTGCCCTCCGTTACTACCTGCTGGTGCACCCTTTCACCCTCTGTTTGGACCACGCGCCCCTCCAGTGGCTCCAGCGCATGAAGGATGCCAACGCCCGGATCACCCGTTGGTATCTGGCACTCCAACCCTTTAATTTCAAGGTGGTCCACAGGCCGGGGGCGCAGATGGTCGTGGCGGACTTCCTCTCCTGTAACGGGGGGGGGGGGGGGGAGTCGGCTGCAGGCCGGACGGCCGCCTGGCCTGAGTCGGGCGGTGGGGGTATGTGGCAGCGAGGGCATGGTCAAGCGCCGGTCTGTGATAGGAGGGCGGAGTCAGGGAAGGTAAACGGCAGAATCACTACACCTGAGGTCAATTAACCTGTGTTTGTGTGTGTCTTCCCAGTGACCGCGCCCTATTTAAGGAGGGAGAGCGTAGAGCAGAGGAGCTCATCCCCGAGCCAGACGCCGGTCGTGTGTGTGTCTGTCTCATTAAGAGTTGTTCACTGAAAAGTGTGGCAATAAAACCCCTATTTCAGAACCTGATCTCTGTCCTGCCATCCTCTGTGCTCCACCCACCCATACGAACCGTTACAGGCTATGATTCGGCTAAAGGCATGAGGCCACAGGAAGAACAGCAGTACAACAGCACTCTTGCTTTTGTACAACTACAACAGTTCTAAGTTATTATTATAAAAGTAACTGACATTTCAGACACAATATGGTGAAATATTTTATTTACTTTTGTCTATCAGCAAAAATAGTTCTCAAAGAAGCCACAACCACACAATGTTTCATGTTGCAAATGACTGTCAGACTGACTGACAGCCTATAGTAAGTGTAGTAACGGTTGCAATGTCACAAATTATTGATAGAACTGGACTTTTATGTAGTGAACACAGGCAGGCAGCATGGCACAGACAGTACCAGTGCTGTGAAACTAAATGTCAGCACTGTTGGAATGCCACTTGTCCAATCAAATTAGTGCACAAGAACTAACTATTGTCTCGTCTCATCTCATCTCATCATCTCTAGCCGCTTTATCCTGTTCTACAGGGTCGCAGGCAAGCTGGAGCCTATCCCAGCTGACTACGGGCGAAAGGCGGGGTACACCCTGGACAAGTCGCCAGGTCATCACAGGGCTGACACATGGACACAGACAACCATTCACACTCACATTCACACCTACGGTCAATTCAGAGTCACCAGTTAACCTAACCTGCAAGTCTTTGGACTGTGGGGGAAACCGGAGCACCCGGAGGAAACCCACACGGACACGGGGAGAACATGCAAACCCCGCACAGAAAGGCCCTCGCCGGCCATGGGGCTCGAACCCGGACCTTCTTGCTGTGAGGCGACAGCGCTAACCACTACACCACCGTGCCGCCCACTAACTATTGTATAAAAAGAAAATTAAAGTGCATATTGTCAGGTGGCATGGTGGTATAGTGGTTAGCACTGTCGCCTCGCAGCAAGAAGGTTCTGGGTTTGAGCCCAGTGGCTGACGAGGGCCTTTCTGTGTGGAGTTTGCATGTTCTCCCTGTCTCTGCATGGGTTTCCTCTGGGTGCTCCAGTTTTCCCCACAGTCTAAAGGCATGCAGGTTAGGCTAATTGGTGGCTCTAAATTGACCATGAGTGTGAATGGTTGTTTGTCTCTATTGCCGCTTTTCCACTACAAACGCGGCTGAGCCGTGCCGTGCTGAGTCGAGCTGAGCGGGGCTGTTGGAGTTGCATTTCGACTACAACCGCGCTGAACCGCGCTGGCTGGAAGTGGGTGGACACATTGGGTGGAGTTAGCGAAAGTGGGTGGACGTCACGTGATGTCGTTAAGCAGCGCAAACAGTGACATCAGTGACAGTGGCGGAACAAGTCAGAGCCAGGCCGGGGGCGGGGCAAATGACCGGGCCCTTTATTAAAGCTTATCATAACATCATTTTAGGCTACAAAATGTCCGCAACTGCGGTGTTTACCAATTTCAACACTACTGGGTGCAACTATGTTATTTAGTACATCAAGTCCTTCAAACGAACATGTAACTCAGAAACAAAAAACATTAGGATACTGTACATGGCTCATAATAAAACATCAATAGCCTATACTGCGCACATTATTTGAAGGGCATACGAATGAGCGCTCAGAGGTTGCAACGGTGACAGGAAGAGTCAGAAATAAAAGGAGGGCGGTGCAAACCTCACTGAATGCACTGTGTTTACCAATTTCAACACTACGGGGTGCAACTATGTTATTTTGTACATTAAGTCCTTCAAACGAACATGTAACTCAGAAACAAAAAAACATTAGGTGACATACTGTACATGGGTCATAATCAGTGATGGGAATAACGGCGTTAGAATAAACGGCGTTACTAACGGCGTTACTTTTTTTAGTAACGAGTAATCTAACTAATTACTTTTTACATCGTTATAACGCCGTTCCCGTTACTTACAATAAAATACTATGCGTTACTTTATTAAAGCTGTTCTCATCTGGCACGCTGCTCGTTCAGCCTTTCTTTACTCTGCTTTAGTGTGGGGCGGGGAGACACGAGACAACGGCACAGTAAGCCAATCAGAGTAGATTTGGACAACATATGTAGGTAGGCCACGCCTACTGCACTACTGCGCACGCTTTCAATCGGAAGACCCAGCGATGGCGAGCGGTCAGCCCAGCACTGCGCTTTCACATTGGAAATACAGCCATTACTTTTCATTACTTGAAATAAAAGGCAAGAGTGTTTACGTGCAATGCACATTATGTCGAGGAACAAAGCGTTTGTCCTCGTCAGTGGCCAGTAATTAGTAACATAATTTTAATAACTGCAAAAATATATTAAATTTGATAGATGTCTTATCTCACATTGTCCCACAAAAATATTAATATAGTGTAGATAATGTTACTAACTGGTTCTGTTAAGTGTCCATTTCAGTCATTAAACACATTTAACATTCACTTTTATTATGATTACACTAATTGAATTTGATTTTTTTTTTGGGGGGGGGGGGGGGGGGGGGGAACAAAATGTAACGGAATAATTACTTTCCCTGGTAATTAGTTACTTTTATGACAAAGTAACTCCGTTACTAACTCAGTTACTTTTTGGGAAAAGTAACTAGTAACTATAACTAATTACTTTTTGAAAGTAACGTGCCCAAAACATCAATAGCCTACTGCGCGCATTATTTGAAGGGCATACGACGAGCCTTGTGCTCCACGAACTCGTCCACGATGCTCTGTATGTCACTGATTCAGTGAGCTTTTAAGCGGTAGTCTCACGACCCGAATAGTAAACAATAAACATGGAGGACATGGAGTCGTTAATGTTGCTGGTCTTGGTGCTGTGGCTTGTTGTCACCGACAACGCCAACAGATACTGACTGGCAAGAGCGTATAGATGAGGCGAGGCGCATAAGGCTTCAGAAATTCTTGTAATTCGTAATTCTTCTTCTTCCGGGTTTGCGGTGTTTACAGATCCCAGCGCGCTCGCGAGGCGTGTGTGGGCATGTGAGGACACTCCTCCTCACCAATCAGTGCACAGGGGAGTGTCTGCTCACGCCCCCAACCTCACTCGGCACGGCTTGGCTCGCTTCAGCCCCACTCCAAAACGGTGCGAGTTTTAGGGGCTAAGCAGGGCTGAAACGAGCTGAGTCGTGCTGGTTTTTGGTAGTCGAAACGCGAGCCGTGTCGGGCTGAAGTGAGCTGAAAAAGGGTAGTGGAAAAGGGCCATATGTGTCAGCCCTGTGATGATCTGGTGACTTGTCCAGGGTGAACCTCACCTCTTGTCCATAGTCAGCTGGGATAGACTCCAGCTTGCCTGCGACCCTGCACAGGATAAGTGGTTATAGATAATGGATGGATATTGTGACACCTTAGAACATGGAGAAATAAACAGTCCCCCCCCGTATGTGGAATGAAAAACACTATACAGTATATACACTCACCGACCACTTTAATAGGAACTTGTTCTTGATCCTAAGATTTCTGTACTTGGCTGGTAGGAGTGAAACTCAATGTGGTCTTCTGCTGTTGCCGAAAATGTTTTTTCTGCTCATTGCGGTTGTAAAGAGTGATTATATGAGTTGCTATATCCTTCCTGGCAGCTAAAACCAATCTGGCCATTTTCCTTGGACTTCTCTTATCAACAAGGCATTTCTACCCACAGAACTGTTGCTCACTCATGCCCCTTTTCCACCAAAGCAGTTCCAGGGCTGGTTTGGGGCCAGTGCTTAGTTTGGAACCGGGTTTTCTGTTTCCACTGACAAAGAACTGGCTCTGGGGCCAGAAAAACCGGTTCCAGGCTAGCACCAACTCTCTGCTGGGCCAGAGAAAAGAACCGCTTATGTCACCGGGGGGGCAGAGTTGTTAAGACCGACAACAATAAGACCGCGAAAGATCGCCATTTTTAAGCGACGAGAAGCAGCAGCTGTACAAATGCGAAGTCATCCATTATTATTATCATTGTTGTTGCTGCTGCTTCTTCCGCATTGTTTTTGCTTCGATATTCGCACCAAGGTTTATGCAAATGTAGCGACGTAATGACGTATACAACGATGTAATGACGTATACAACGACGTAACTGACGTATACAGCAATGTAATGTGTCTTCTCTTAGCACCGCGAGCGATGGAAAAGCAAGCTGGTTCTCAGCTGGCTCACAAGTTGAACGAGTTGAGAACCAGCACTGGCTCCGAACCAGCCCTGGAACTGATTTGGTGGAAAAGGGGCATCAGTGTTTTTTGCACCATTCTGTGCAATCTCTAGAGACTTTTTTTGTGTGAAAACACCCGGAGATCAGCAGTTAAAAGACATGCAGTTAGGTTAACATGGGGTGGCCTTGGGCTGAAGTGCCCTTGAGCAAGGTACCTAACCCCTAACTGCTCCCTGGGCACTGTAGTATGGCTGCCCACTGCTCTGGGTGTGTGTGTGTGTGTGTGTGTGTGTGTGTGTGCGCGCGCGCGCTCACTGCTTCAAATGGATTAAATGCAGACGGTGAATCTCACTGTGCTTGAAGTGTGCATGTGACAAACAAAGGTTTCTTTCTTCCTTAAGTTTCTGAAATACTCAAACCAGTCCATCTGGCACCAACCCCCACCACAGTGAAAGTTACAGAGATCACATTTTTTCCAATTCTGATGTTTGAAGTGAACATTAACTGAAGCTCTTGATTTGTGTCTGCATGATTTTATGCATTGTGCTCTTGTCAAGGGAATGGCTGATTAAATAACTGCATACAACAGCAGGTGTATGGGTGTACCTAATAAACTGGCCAGTGAGTGTATGTATAGTGGAGAGATTTTGTTGGTTAAAATTAGTTTAATTAATTTCTGCATCTGCTTATAGAGTACTCCTTATTTAGACTTTCATTCAATTTTCTGGTAACCTTACATTAATAATGTGCTATACACACTACCCTCAGCACCATTACTCAGCCTTGGCAAGAAAATGGGGTGGGGTTCAGGAGGAATTGTCCTATAAAATTGAATGCAATAGTTTGGACAGCTCTTACCAAATGACATATTTTGTTGATTTTTATTTAACTGAAAAGAAGTATGTACAACATTTGGAAAAAAAAAAAACTAATTTAATAAACATTTAGATTTTTTAAAATAGCAATTGTGACGTGCAAAAGAGACATCCTAATAAATCAGTATTTATGAATACTCCATCTGGCAAATATCTCTTGCAAATACTTTTTGTAGCCAGCTAGAGACCTTTCTAGGAATTGTTTCTAGTTCTGAAATTTTCTTGGGGAATCTTGGACACAGCATGTTTAAGATCAACCTACATATTTTTAGTGATGTTCAAGTCAGGAGACTGTGAGAGCCATTCCAAAAAAACTCAACTTACGTTTCTTAAAATAGTTAATGATGGACTTTGAGGTATGTTTTGGATCAAACCAGTCGCTGAGAGGCTGCGCGGGAACGGGCTGAGAGCGGGCCGAGAGGCTGCGCGGGAACGGGCTGAGAGCGGGCCGAGAGGCTGCGCGGGAACGGGCTGAGAGCGGGCCGAGAGGCTGCGCGGGAGCGGGCCGAGAGGCTGCGCGGGAACGGGCCGAGAGGCTGCGCGGGAACGGGCCGAGAGGCTGCGCGGGAACGGGCCGAGAGCGGGCCGAGAGGCTGCGCGGGAACGGGCCGAGAGCGGGCCGAGAGGCTGCGCGGGAACGGGCCGAGAGCGGGCCGAGAGGCTGCGCTGGAACGGGCCGAGAGCGGGCCGAGAGGCTGCGCGGGAACGGGCCGAGAGCGGGCCGAGAGGCTGCGCGGGAACACGCTGAGAGCGGGCCGAGAGGCTGCGCGGGAACACGCTGAGAGCGGGCCGAGAGGCTGCGCGGGAACACGCTGAGAGCGGGCCGAGAGGCTGCGCGGGAACACGCTCAGAGTAGGGCCGAGAGGCTGCGCGGGAACGGGCTGAGAGGCTGCGCGGGAATGGGCTGAGAGCGGGCTGAGAGGCTGCGCGGGAACACGCTGAGAGCGGGCTGAGAGGCTGCGCGGGAACACGCTGAGAGCGGGCTGAGAGGCTGCGGCGGAACACGCTGAGAGCGGGCTGAGAGGCTGCGGCGGAACACGCTGAGAGCGGGCTGAGAGGCTGCGCGGGAACACGCTGAGAGCGGGCTGAGAGGCTGCGCGGGAACACGCTGAGAGCGAGAGCAGGCTGAGAGGTTGCGCGGGAACACGCTGAGAGCGAGAGCGGGCTGAGAGCGAGAGCGGGCTGAGAGCGGGCCCAGGCCGCGGCTGAAGCCTCAGATTTTCCTGCCGCGCTGCTGCCGCCCCGCTTGTTCTTCCTGCGCGTCGCTCCTCGCTTCGCGACATGCCACCAAAAAAGAATACAGCACAGGTTGAGGAGGTCGACGATATTAAAAGATCGCTCGACATGTTGATGGAGGAGGTTTCTGCTGTTAGACAACAGCAGAAAACCATCATGAGCCTGGTGGAGGAAGTTAAAGCCTTGAGGCTAAAAATCACCGAGAAGGACAAGCGGATTAACTTGCTGGAGAACCGGGTGGCCGACCTGGAGCAATATACCAGAATGAACGACATCATAATCACTGGCTTGGAAGTGAAACCTCGTTCATATGCACGGGCAGTGGCGATGCGGAACGGAGAGGAGCCGAGCGAGGAGGACGCGGCATCGGTGGAGCAACAGGTGGCGGCGTTTCTCCGCTCAAAGGGAGTTGAGTTAGACAGGGAGAACATCGAGGCCTGTCACCCGCTCCCAAGGAGAAACGAGAAGACAAACCCGGCAATAATAGTTCGGTTTGCAAATAGAAAACACAAAAACGAACTGCTGAAACAGGGAAGACGGCTGAAGGGATCAGACGTTTACATCAATGAGCACCTGACAAAGAAAAATGCGGACATTGCCAGAATGGCCCGTTTACTCAGAAAACAGAAGAAAATACAAATCAACATGGACTTCAAACTGCAAAATATACATCAAGTTAAATGGAACACCAGAACAAGCCAAAGTACTAGTCATCAGGGAGCTGGAGGAGCTGAGCAAATATTAACGAAACGTACAACAAGGTATCCTTAAACTACAGCCATGACAACTCCTGATAATAAACACACATTAGGACGAGAAAACTTTGTATATACAGAACATAAAATACAGGACATAGAACATGATATTGATCCGGATAACAATTTACTCAATGATATAGAAAACAGCTGCAGTTATTACACAGATGAGCACTACAACACAACTTTTCAATCAAAGCATAACATATCAATCATCCACTTCAATAGCAGAAGCCTATATGCCAACTTCCACAGTATTAAAGAATATTTGAAACAGTTTAAGAACCCATTCAACATCATAGCAATTTCAGAGACATGGATCAGCACTGACAGAGATGTGGACTTTGAGATGGAGGGTTATGATCTAAATCATATAAGCAGAGTGAAAAAGAGAGGAGGAGGTGTGGCAATACATGTGGACAAAGGATTGAAGTATAAGGTGGTGGAGAGTATGACAGCAGCTGTTGATAATCTGGTGGAATGCATCACAGTGGAAATTTGTATGGAAAAAGTAAAAAATATAATTGTGAGCTGTTTGTACAGAACTCCAGCATCAAAGTATCGATATATTTGAAAACTGGATGGAAAACATGTTTTCTAACTCAGTGCAGAAGACTGTGTTTATCTGTGGGGATTATAATATTGATCTGTTAAATCCAAAAAAGCATAAAATGACAGAAGATTTCATAAATACAATGTACAGTATGGGTTTATACCCAAAAATCACCAAACCTAGTAGAATTACTTCTCATTGTGTCACATTAATAGATAATATACACTCACCGGCCACTTTATTAGGTACACCTGTCCAACTGCTCGTTAACACAATTTCTAAATCAGCCAATCACATGGCGGCAACTCAGTGCATTTAGGCATGTAGACATGGTCAAGACAATCTCCTGCAGTTCAAACCGAGCATCAGTATGGGGAAGAAAGGTGATTTGAGTGACTTTGAACGTAGCATGGTTGTTGGTGCCAGAAGGGCTGGTCTGAGTATTTCAGAAACTGCTGATCTACTGGGATTTTCACGCACAACCATCTCTAGGGTTTACAGAGAATGGTCCGAAAAAGAAAAAATATCCAGTGAGCGGCAGTTCTGTGGGCGGAAATGCCTTGTTGATGCCAGAGGTCAGAGGAGAATGGCCAGACTGGTTCGAGCTGATAGAAAGGCAACAGTGACTCAAATAACCACCCGTTACAACCAAGGTAGGCAGAAGAGCATCTCTGAACGCACAGTACGTCAAACTTTGAGGCAGATGGGCTACAGCAGCAGAAGACCACGCCGGGTGCCACTCCTTTCAGCTAAGAACAGGAAACTGAGGCTACAATTTGCACAAGCTCATCGAAATTGGACAATAGAAGATTGGAAAAACGTTGCCTGGTCTGATGAGTCTCGATTTCTGCTGCGACATTCGAATGGTAGGGTCAGAATTTGGCGTCAACAACATGAAAGCATGGATCCATCCTGCCTTGTATCAACGGTTCAGGCTGGTGGTGGTGGTGTAATGGTGTGGGGAATATTTTCTTGGCACTCTTTGGGCCCCTTGGTACCAATTGAGCATCGTTGCAACGCCACAGCCTACCTGAGTATTGTTGCTGACCATGTCCATCCCTTTATGACCACAATGTACCCAACTTCTGATGGCTACTTTCAGCAGGATAATGCGCCATGTCATAAAGCTGGAATCATCTCAGACTGGTTTCTTGAACATGACAATGAGTTCACTGTACTCAAATGGCCTCCACAGTCACCAGATCTCAATCCAATAGAGCATCTTTGGGATGTGGTGGAACGGGAGATTCGCATCATGGATGTGCAGCCGACAAATCTGCGCCAACTGTGTGATGCCATCATGTCAATATGGACCAAACTCTCTGAGGAATGCTTCCAGCACCTTGTTGAATCTATGCCACGAAGAATTGAGGCAGTTCTGAAGGCAAAAGGGGGTCCAACCCATTACTAGCATGGTGTACCTAATAAAGTGGCCAGTGAGTGTATTTACAAACAGTATGGAAAATAATACAGAAAGTGGGCTTTTATATAATGACATCAGTGACCATTTGCCTGTATTTATTGTCTATCACTGTAATTACTGGAAACCTAAGGATATGAATCAGCTGAAATACAAACGGATAAGAACCGAAGAAAACATAAGGATACTTAAGAGTGAATTACTTAAACAGAACTGGAGAGTTGTATATGAGGAAGAAGATATTGACAAAGCATACAGTGGATTCCTAAATATCTTTAAAACACTATATGATAAAACCTGTCCTGTAAGGAAATACAATGATGGACAAAAACAAGCAAATGGTCCATGGATCATCAAAGGATTAAAAAATGCCTGTAAAAAAAAACACGCTGTATAGACAATTCATAAAAAAAAGAACTTTGGAGGCAAAAATTAAATATAAAAAATACAAGAATAAATTAACCAGCATTATGAGGACATGTAAGAAGGATTATAATAAATTATTAGATAGTAATAAAAATAATATGAAGGGGCTATGGAATGTACTGAATAGTATTATTAGGAATAGAGCTACAGTAAAAACAAAAACACAAGCTACCCTGATCATTATATTGAGAATGACAGATCAATAAATAATATGGAGGAAGTGGTAAATGGTTTTAATAGATTCTTTGTAAATGTGGGATCAAATTTGGCAGAAACGATTCAAGATACAGACACCTGGAGGGGTGGAGGCTGCTCGATGGGAGAGAAATCCTAAATCTATATTCCTTGGTGCAGTTGGCATAAAAGAGGTCATAGACATTGTAAGGAGAAGTGAAAGTAAAACCTCCACTGACTGCAGGGATGTGAGTGACAAATTTTTAAAAAAGAGGAAAATTTTTAGGCTCAACAGACGACCCCGAAGGGGTCGTCACGACAACGAAGTTGTCATGGGGAGGGTATGCCCTCCCATTGGTGGGGGTCTGGGGGGTCTCCCCCACGAAAATTTTTGTAAAAAGGACTTAAAATGGTGACACTTTAAGCACATAAAATGTAAAATTTCTAAATTAGCACATTTCAGTTTAAAAAATGTTTTGGTCAAATTTCATGGTGCTTTAGTGATACATGTTTCAGAACTTTACAAAAAAATTTTGAAAATGAGAAAAAAGTGTCATGTTTCAGGTTTGGGGTGCCGTGTCTGGCCTTAAGTCTGAAAAATGTTCCCATTGATACCAAACTACCACCACTACAAATGTCATGTTAGGCCATATGAAAATAATTTCTTGTTTCTCATCACTATTTTTCCTCAAAATGGGTAGGACGGGCTTATTTTATTTTTATTTTGTTTTATTTTTCTGCTATGTGGGGGATAAAACACGAAAAATTGGAATGGTTGGAGCAGACTCTGGTTTCAGAGGCATGATGCTAAATTACCAGTGTAAAAAAAAAAAATGTTTATGGTGGGTCAATTTTTTTTGGTTCGGGCTGTAATGACTATGAGGAACAAGAATATAATTTTATGTGGCCTTACATAACTAGCAATAAAATTTAAACCCTGCCACCAGTTCATAGTACATGTACTTACTCTCTTCAATCAGACCTAACACCTGAAAAATTAATGGCTAAATAAAATTCCACACTTTCTGTGAAGTTTATACTTGCAATATAATTTCAGATTAAACCTAATCATTGTTCAAATGTATCTGTAAATATTAAATGTGCTAGTGATAAATTAGATTGGAATTATCACATTATTTTCAGAGAACTAAAAATTTCATTCAAAAAGTAACAGTGAAGGTAATGTTTTTAATACGTAGGATAAAACATTATTATTATTATTATTATTATTGATGCCTACCTGGCAATGCATAGTTAGTCTTCTGAATCTCAACTCGACTCCTGTGTTTTTCGCTTTTCACGTGTCCACTGAGAGTCACAAATCCACGCCGTCCGTAGTTCAGTTCACAGCAACACAATTTGCAACGTGCGATTCCTTTCTTGTTGAGTTTTTCAAAAACCAAACTAAAAACACTTCCATCGGGAGCTTTGCGCTCTAACCAGTCCCAACGCCACTTATTTTCAATGCCAGAATCTATTTTCATGACATCGGACTTCACAGACAACGCCGCCATTTTCATTCATACTCGTACATACCTGCCAACCTTGGAAAAAAATTTTGAGTAGCAACTTATCGTGGCGGTGCAGCGCAGCACGGCGTGAGGTCAGGCACATTTGCTGATCAGTATTGATTGTAATGAGGGAGCATGTGAACAATGTATTACTAAGCACAGAGTTCCCACTCACCACCATATCTAGTTATTCAACATACAAGCAGACTATGAAGAAAACAAGAACTCTTAATGAAAAGGCATGAATATATTTCCAATGCTTTCACCAAGACATTTGGCACAAGGCAACTGTGCCCCAAAAATATGTCCTTTATACAGACCTTAAACTTAAAGATAAGGGATAAATGTACTGCCTTTGGCATATTATGTCTTAAATACATTGGGAATTATAAACAACAAAGAATCCCAAATAGCATGCTATGTCCCTTTTGACATTTAGCATTATATTGTATAGATAACAGAAAAACCAAAGGGCTATAGCCTATGTCTTTTAAAACAGACGCCGGCAGTCTGCAAAACACACACACACACACACACACACACACACACAATCCTTTTTTCATAAATTTAGTTTTGACCATAAAAGAGATTCTGTTGCTCCTCGCTACACTAAACATCGAAAGTGAATATTCCAGAGTACCTATATAAATATATTTTTTTCAATATTAATATTTAGTAAATGCAAACTGATAACCACACTTACAGAAAAACTTACTGAAAATAAATTATAGGCTACTCTGGCCTATCCAATAACATAGCCTTTATAATATTCACTGACCTGGCCTAATTTGGAAAAAAATAATGGCCTATGTATATAAATGCAAGCATTTCTATGTTAGCAATATTATTACCTGTATTTCCTTGATGGCTAATGTCAAAATCATAATTGCACACTGTGCAAAACGCATGATTAGGCAGTTTAGGGGGCGGAGGCATGGCCATTGATCTTGATACTTCGTTAGGAACTTCTGAGGGGCATAGACTCGCTTCTTTTTAGATTTGCTAACCTCTCTCTGTCAGTATCCTCATCTGACGTCATGTGTATTATTAACTGCAAGGCACGCACATACACAAAACACACATCATCCACTACACGCACTTACGTGAAAACACTTCGTGCGCTGCTCATTGAATCTCACATGCACGAGTAGCCTAGTTCAGAAGATTTTAACGCGTCTATCGGTCGACTGGATGGAAACGTCAGTAGGCTACTACATTTTCACTTTAGGCTATGCAATATTTTTTGGATTGAGAAGCCTGGGTCAAATATCAAAACAAGCTGGAACAAATATTTCCTTCAGATAAGGCGGAACACTGTGGGTTGTCCTTGCTTTATTCACAATACCCTTGCCCTGCCCATTTACCTTCAAAACGGTGTTTAGCACCGTCCTCCCTTGTAAAACCAGTCACAGTATGAAGATCGACCGAGAGGGATGAAAATCAATGTCGTTACTTTCGTTTTGACGGCTCCTCGGCTCTCCGCTTCGCCTCATAGCCTAGGCCTATTTGAAGAGTTTAAAACTAGCGCTGTGATTGGTCGAAGTCTTCTTTTCTCTACAGGTTGCTGGTCAATGCGGTTACACCCATAGACGAGTTGCCTAGTGCGCGAATGCACAGACAGTTGAACCGGAATATTAAAGATCTTTGTAGAGGTCTGCGCTGGACAGAATTTTCAGTCCCGCTCCCGCAAAGAATGATGATTTTCAGTCCCGCTCCCACCTGCCATATTTTGTCCCGCTCCCAAATCCCGCATGATGCAGACGTTCGTTATTTCTCACGAAAGTTCTTGTCATTGGCTTGGGGAATTAAACATGCTGAGCTTAGCTGAGCTCCCCACTGACCGATCCTTCACCTAGCGCACGGAGCGAGGGTGCGCGTTACCAGGCGGCATGCGCAGCTGAGGCTTTACAGAGATACCCAACACGCCTACCAAAATCTACAGTGGATATTAAGAATATTGTACATAGCTTATAGGTCACTCCTCACATTTACATTCTAGGAAATACAAGTAGGCCTATAAGAAATGAATATAATTTAAAGACACAGCGTGATGGTGCCCCGCCCCCTACTTTGAGTGGATTTGAGCATAAATATCTACAGCTCACGTTCAGGGCTGCGTTTCCCAAACAACCAACCAAGTTAGCATTAAACCAATATGGTACGATGCAAGTTTGAACTAACTAACATCCAAAAAACGACTGTTTCCCAAAGCTGTAGTACCAACTTGGTCTGAACCAAGTTGATTTGAACCAACACAGTTCAAACCACGATGTTTTCAGATGTGTTCGGATGGTCTCGTTTATTGTCGGAATTCAGAGAAACAACCCGAAGTTGGCTGACAGTGCGAGCGGCATTTCACCATTAAATGACCGTTAAGCCAAATTTGGTGCGTCCATAATCTTCCCCTGATGCTTGCAACTTGGTGTAGATGTTCATTTAGACTAATATAAAATTGCAATACCCCTCATTTGGAAATCACGTGTAAACAAAAGGCATCTCCATAAATTAAAGCATCATATACTAGTTTTGGCTATAAGGCTATTTGCCCTGATTAAAAATAGCTAAGCAAACTGCTGTGAGATGGCACAGATAACGTTATGTAGATCTACATGTTGTGTATTTATAGGTGGCATTGTTAGGTTTATTGTAAGTTTATTGTTTAGACTCTGACATTCTGCTGACACATTCCAAGTTGAGCGCTGCATGCGCTCATGATTGACAGCTCTCACTTTGATTGACAGCTCTCACTTTGCGCACTCGCACTCCCACTTTCTTTTTAAAGCAGCACTTCTGAAGCACTGTGAGCTTCACTAGAGGAGCTCTGCTCTTCTGCCACGATCGGAGATCTCAAACACGGAAGAGCGGAAAGGAATCGGAAACGTACGCGAGATTAGACCACATCCGCAAATTTAGGCATCTTAAAATGTTTTTATTAATGCCAAATAAAATATCCAGCACAAATTATATATGATAGACATAAATTAATAATTTATAAATTTTATTTTAAACACGTTTTTAGTTAGCGGGACTGCAGCTTATCACCTCTCCCGCCCGCCCGAAATGAGCTTTCAAAATTTGCCCTGCGCCGCACTGCTTTGCGTTGGGTCCCGCGGGAGTGCAGGGCTCTACTTTGAACTCAAAGCCATCAATGGCTTTTTGCGTATTTTGAAGTGTTAAATCGTAGCAGCGTAGTTTGATGTCTAAATGCGTATCTGCTACGCAAAATGCGTAAAGGTTGGCAGGTCTGCTCGTAGCAGTGCATGTACAATAGCGACTCCTCTCCACACAGCGATAATGATCAGATCGCTGTAAGGAGCTTTCGTCACTTCCGCTTAGTAAAATCCGGAAAAGTTTCGCGCCAGACTTTACCGAATATATATATATATATATATATATATTTTTTTTTTTTAAATTTTAGAAAACGCGGAAAACGATTTTTTTACGCGGAAAGGCAATTTGAAAAACGCGGATTTCCGCGGAAACGCGGAGATTTCACATCCGTGTGACTGGAATGATATACGAGTTTAATAAAAAAAAAAAAAGTTATTGAAGAAATTGTAGAACCATTTACTCACATATGTAAGATGTCTTTTCAATCTGGTAAATTTCCAAACAACATGAAAATAGCTAAAGTTATACCTTTATATAAATGTGGAGATAGACACCATTACACAAATTACAGGCCAGTTTCTTTACTCTCTCAGTTCTCCAAGATCCTCGAAAAACTGTTCACAGCAAAACTAGACAACTTCATTGAAAAATATAAACTCTTAGCTGACAGTCAATACGGATTCCGGAAAGACAGATCAACAACCCTGGCATTAATGGAACTTATCGAGAAAATCACAAATGGTATAGACAATAAAAAACATGTTATGGGAAATTTTCATAGATCTAAAGAAAGCATTTGATACAATAAATCACGACATTCTATTCAAAAAATTAGAGAGGTA
>NC_083594.1:26259198-26339198 GCF_027579695.1 Neoarius graeffei
TATATACTTTCATGGCCTCATGATGTGATTGTCAGCAACAATAAGCCTCATATAGACATCAGATATTATACGTTAGAACTTGCGCATGTGTGCACACATTGACCTGGATAGCTGGCAAGCATGTGTGGCCCGGTAAAAATACACACAGCACACCAAATATATTAAAATTGGGTTTAATCTGATATGTTTGATTTTCTTGTAGGGATATAGAAAGAATGGGTGAAGGAAACTCAGAAAACTGTTCCTGAGATTTGATTAACAGACACTAAAAGACTAATACATATAACCTCACCCAAATCACAGTCATCAGTACTAAAGAAAAACTGGTGAGAAGTCTCAGTGCAGTCATATAACCTCAGGCCAATCAAAGGAGGCCAGTTAAAGCATGACGTTTGGGTAAATGCACCAAATCAGACTATAGCCTAGCTTATGCATGGGTAACAGTTACAGCGCAACTGTCCAGAAAATACAGCAGTGGCAATGCTGTAAAAAAAGAACATCAACTTAATATCATGCAGCACTGTGTTAAAAACAGTTTGAAACTCCTCTTACACATAGATACCTACTTTAACACAAAAATAGCCCACTCGTTCCTGTCGGGGTCTCTAACCGTCTCTAGCAGCACCATGAGTAACAGGAAAATCGAACACCATCTGTGGTTTAACACAAAAATACGAACTCATGGTCCACATATGAACTCAAACATCTCAACCATCATATATCAGTCAGCTTGTGCACTTACAAAGTGTATCAGAGGAGGATTGCTGGGTTTTAGTCCTGCCGTGACCCTCATCTCAATGCTCCATCTCAGCTCTGGATATCGTCTTTATCTGATGACATCACACAATGCGCCTATTTCTTAAAGGGACCTTCCGCTTTTTCTAAAACCCGGTACAGGCAGATACATTACTTCCCTCTCGTTACTTGAGACAGACACTCATCACCTGGCTATATTCTCCCCTGCTCAGGAGTCAACGTCCTCGGTGACTTTCAGTGTATACTTAACCCCCCTCACAGCTTCTCTGAAAAGACCTGTAGCCAGACTGACAATCTGCGAAACTATTGCTGGATTGAAGGAATCGGAATCTAATACTGATCTAGGCTGATGGTGCAAGTTTGAATGTTGCCCTGCATTCTGTCTGGTACTTCTACGGGGGACTGGGGTGGGTGCAATTTCTGGTTCGGAATCAGTCTCGACCCCCGGGCCAACAACTTCCCCCTCTGACTGATCATCAAATATCATCTCCCCAGCACTTTGGTCAGTGGCCTCCGGTTCTCCCACTCCACCCTCAAATCACTGGTCCTTCAGCACATGGATCAATGGTGACAAATTCTCCTATCATTTCATCATCTGAACATTCAGAATCTGACACTGATTCTTTAGTAAATACTGACTCAGAAAGCTGCCTGTTTTTGCTCTTCGGAGTTACAGGGACAGGTACTGATCACACGTACATGGTCGTATATCGACTCTGTTCACCCTCTTTGTCAGCCCCCCCTCTACTGATTTAAGGGTATAGGTGGTCCCCTGAACCCCAATCACATGGTATGGGATAGACTGCCAAGCATCCTGTATCTTGTTTCGTCCTTGAGGACAGTTTCTTATATAAACAAACTGACCAATAGCAATCGGTGGGCAATAAACCTTGCCTTCCCGGGATGCAATTCTTTCAGCAGCTTTTTGTTCAGAAAAGTCCTTATCTCGGGCATTTGCCTCTATTAATCTCTTCTGGTGCCCAGCCAACCAGTCATGGTTGATTTCTCCCATGGTCTCTCGCCCTAACAATGCATCCACAGAGACTCAGATTGTTGGTGCACTCGCGTCTAAGACACACTATTTCGAATAATGAACGCATTGTCGAGAGGGGCAGGGGCCAATATGGACGAGAACATTTTATACCCTATTTGGAACGTTTCGTGGCGTATTACAGACCCTCCAGGATTTCGCGATGTTGCGATTTGCAACTTCAATGCAAATTCAACCAACCCCCGCGAATTCAGGGCGGTGTTGCAATTATATCCAATCACCACAACTTTCCCGCAAATTTGACCAATCGTTGGCGTCGTCTTGAGGTGACGTCAACAAACTACCTTCCGCCTTACTTCCAGTGTTGCCAGATTGGGCGGTTTCTCGCCCAGTTGGGGGATTTCAAGTGCATTTTGGCGAGTTTTGGGCTGGAAAACGTCAGCAGTATCTGGCAACGCTGCTTACTTCCTTGTTTCCGTTCAAGAGAAGCAGCATGTGCGAGTCAGTGTTTATGTAGGCTTAAATTCTGTTACTAAGTGTGTTATGTTTACAGTGAAGGACTGTGTGCATTTTACATTATTTTTTTTACTTAATACAAGAAATTAATGGCTGCTAACATTTTTGCCAAAACAGTATTTTATTTTCCATTGTTTAGGCAGCTTCAGCATCATACTGTGAGGGTCTGTTCAATTTTTTTTTCTTCTATGAAGCCTGAGCCATTTATTTTATTAGTTTATTGTTTAATTTAGTCTTCAGGAGAGACTGCCTGCACACAGTACTAGTATTAGTTTTTTTTTTCCTTACATGAAAGCTGAGGCATTTATATGATATTTTAAGGTAACTTCATGTTGTGCTGTGATGTTCTATGCACTTTAACTTTTGAACCAACAGGTTCATTTGGATAAGTAAAGCCTATTTTTCTGCATTTTTGTAGTCCTGGTAATCTTTTATATTGGTAAAGTTGTTTATAGAACCGTTTCTCAGTGTCTTTGTTTTTTTAATCAATAGTTTTTCAGAAATAACTTAATATTTAACATATCACTCATTTTTAATCACAAAAAGAGAAAATCGCAACAATTTCTCGCAACTTTCACTTCCTCCCGCAATGTAATCGCAACAAAAACCTAAAAAAAAAAAAAAAAACCGCAACTTTCATCGCGAGTTTTTGGAACCCCCCCCCCCGCAACATCAGACATTCTAGCCTGCAACAATCACAAAAAAAGGCCCACGAAATCCTGTGGGGACTGCTATTACTTGACTTCATGGTCCCAATATCGAAAATCTTGCACAAATATGCAACTTCCAACATAATTATCTGGATATTCAACAGATTTCAGCATCGGATGAATTTGTTTTGACCGCCGCCATACTGAATATACGTTGGACCCGTTTGTGTATTTACGCCGCCCCGTTTGTAGCATCCCAAGCGAGTAAAATCTGATCCAAGTCTTACGCTAGGTGGCGTCTTACGGTCTATGTACAAATATTCGAAAGAGACAAAACATCTCATCTCATTATCTCTAGCCGCTTTATCCTGTTCTACAGGGTCGCAGGCAAGCTGGAGCCTATCCCAGCTGACTACGGGTGAAAGGTGGGGTACACCCTGGACAAGTCGCCAGGTCATCACAGGGCTGACACATGGACACAGACAACCATTCACACTCACATTCACACCTACGGTCAATTTAGAGTCACCAGTTAACCTAACCTGCATGTCTTTGGACTGTGGGAGAAACCGGAGCACCTGGAGGAAACCCACGCGGACATGGGGAGAACATGCAAACTCCGCACAGAAAGGCCCTTGCTGGCCACGGGGCTCAAACCCGGACCTTCTTGCTGTGAGGCGACAGCGCTAACCACTGCACACCACCGTGCCGCCCACAAGAAAACATGGATAAGAAAAAAAAGGAAAATAGATCTATTTTGTCATTCTTCGGCAGAGAGTACATTCACCTGAAAAAACTGATACCCCTGATGCCCAAGGTAATTAGTCATACTAGATTTACAAATAACTACTGCAACATCAACTACTACAACAGCAACCACTACTACTACTGATACTACCACTGGTGACTACTACTACTATTATAGACCTACACCAAACTGAAAACAAGTTAATAAAATAAATTATAATTCACAAGGAGGAGATAATATAGATGTGATATATAGTGGCCTGTGGTTGAATTCCAAAATATTGCCACTGATTAAACAATATCTCAATATATTTGGTTGAAGCATTGATTTTTGTCATCTACATTGCTTCATACGGCTTCTAATAGCAAAAAAAACAGAATTGAGAAGAAAAAAAAAAAAACAGCCCCTGGGCTTCCCCAGCTGTTCATTGGGCTCGCTTCGCTCACTAGGTTCGCTTCAACTGAAGGATAATCACTGGGCCCCCCATTGTAAAAATGGATCCCTGTTTTTTCCCCAGGAGGGGCCCTGTGGGCCCCTTGACCTGCAAAACAATCTGAGTCTCTGCATCCACAGGCAAATGTGGCTCCACTCCAAACAACAGATAATATGGGGAGTACCCAGTGGTGGAGTGGGGAGTCACATTATATGCATATACAAGTTCAGGCAAACGTTCAGGCCAGCGATGTTTTTTGTCAGGGGGTAGAGTGCGCAACAGCTCATGGAGTGTCCTATTAAATCTCTCACATTGAGCGTTTCCTGTTGGGTGGTGGGGTGTGGTGCGACTCTTCTTTACGCCATACAATTTACAAAGCTCAGGAATTACCTCGCTCTCAAAATTGCATCCCTGATCTGAATGTAGTCGTTCGGGCACACCATATTTCATGAACCACTCTCGTAAGAGGATCCTAGCTGTGGTATTAGCCTTCTGGTCTCACGTTGGGTAAGCTTGCGTGAATTTAGTGAAAACATCCGTAACCACTAACACATTCTCTCTACCATCTGAGGCTGGCTCCAGCACAGTAAAATCTACAGCCACCACCTCCAGTGGTCGGCTTGCAAGGAAGGATTTCATGTGTGGATGAATTTTTGGCTGAAGCATTTTAGTTAAGACACAGCGCTGGCATCTCTTTATCCGCTGCTCAACATCCTCCCAGAGGCCTACCCAAAAACATCTGTCTTAACAGCTGCAACGTTCTTTCAATGCCTTGATGCCCCATGGCATCATGTACATTTTCGAGCACCAGCTTTTTCAGGGAGTCAGGAACCAGCAGCTGGAAGCATTCACCACATCTTTCATCCTCCACCACCCGGTATAATAAGCCATCCCGTTCCCTTATGCGGGTCCAATGCTTAAGCAAGGACTTCACCACTTTAGGCAAACCACCCCTTTCCTTACCACTTGGCTTACGTTTCTGGTCCCAAAAGGTCCTAAATTCTCTCAGAACAGGATCCTGATTCTGAAACACACCCAATTCATCCTTTGAATATCCCGGGAGGGTAGGCGTACTATTCCCTTGAGCTCCACTTACAGCAGAGTTGACCACCTCAGTGGCCCTAATCTGCCTGACCTTACGTCTCTCCATCCCAGTCAAGGCCAAATGCTGTACCTTTGCTGATCACATTACAAATGGCAATGCAGTTGTCATACTCTGCCTCTTCAGGAGTACCCTCTGGCTCCCCTGCTAAGGGCTGCCGAGAGCGAGCATCTGCTGCTGCATTGCAGTGCCCTGGGCGGTACTGCACCTCAAAATCAAAGGCCGCTAACTGTGCCGTCCATCTTTGTTCAACGGCTCCTAGTTTAGCAGTACCTAGGTGACAACGGGTTATTATCGGTTATCACAGTAAACTTGGAACCAAGTAAATAGCCTCTGAATTTCTCTACTATTGCCCACTTGAGGGCTAGGAGTTCTAGTTTCATGCTGCTATAATTTGTCATTTCTCTCAGCATTTCTTAATCTCCTGCTTGCATAAGAAATTACTCTAATCCTTCCATCCTGACACTGCGACAACACAGCTCCTAAGCCAAGTCCACTAGCATCAGTTTCAACAATAAAAGGGGAAGTAAAGTCCACAAATCCAAGCACCGGTGCACTTGTTAACTTATTTTTCAGCACATCAAAGGAATACTAACATTCTGCATTCCATAAGCTGACAAGCATTTGGTTGATTTTGGCAGGTGGCCCTTAGAGCCTCCTATTTTCCGTTTCAAAAAACATTAAATTCCGTTTCAGAGAATGGCTAATTCCGTTTCAATTCCGTTAGACAATTTGTTTCAGTTATATGCTCAAATGACAACTAAATTGGCATTTTTAGATTTTCAACATATAAAATAAGAATTTTGATTCTGAATTATGTAAGTACATGTAATAAATGCATGAAATTTTGTTTCAGGTAACTGGTGTTGGGAGGCATCTGCATGTTTGTTGTTCTTGTGCATCTATCCCTGTAATCCTGCTTTACTGGCCTGCTGTAGTACAACTTCATATAAAAGCTTTAAACTTTCTGTACACAGTCTAATATCTTAATGCACCTTAGAATCAACACTAAATTTCACTTCACTGAAAATGTGTTTCATTTATTTAAGATTGTAGTTAATTAGTGCTGTTAACTTGATTGTTGACTGGCTCCTGCTATTTTCTTTAAAACTTTATACTGTATATTAATATTTTTATGGTAATCCTTACTCTTTATACATGTACATTTAAATAAAACAATCATTTTATCCATGTTTTTCAAACTTTTATTCGTTATGCTTACAATGTTTTTAGTGCAATGACAGGTCTAACAGTGTGCGACGGTGTCCATTTAATGTATACTTTAAATAATTCAAATTATTTAACAGTTAACTATTATTAGTTTAATTTACATTTTGCCTGTAAATTATTCATTTAATAATGCACAAGTCTTCAAACTCTTTACATAGAAAATCATTCTTAGGAACATAACTTCTTATTTAAGAACAAACCATTAAATCATGAAAATAATCAGTTGCTATTACAGTGGTGCTTGAAAGTTTGTGAACCCTTTAGAATTTTCTCTATTTCTGCATAAATATGACCTAAAACATCAGATTTTCACACAAGTCCTAAAAGTAGATAAAGAGAACCCAGTTAAACAAATGAGACAAAAATATTATACTTGGTCATTTATTTATTGAGGAAAATGATCCAATATTACATATCTGTGACTGGCAAAAGTATGTGAACCTCTAGGATTAGCAATTAATTTGAAGGTGAAATTAGAGTCAGGTGTTTTCAATCAGTGGGATGACAATCAGGTGTGAGTGGGCACCGTTTTATTTAAAGAACAGGGATCTATCAAAGTCTGATCTTCACAACACATGTTTGTGGAAGTGTATCTTGGCACGAACAAAGGAGATTTCTGAGGACCTCAGAAAAAGCGTTGTTGATGCTCATCAGACTGGAAAAGGTTACAAAACCACCTCTAAAAGAGTTTGGACTCCACCAATCCACAGTCAGGCGGATTGTGTACAAATGGAGGAAATTCAAGATCATTGTTACCCTCCCCAGGAGTGGTCGACCAACAAAGATCACTCCAAGAACAAGGCGTGTAATAGTCAGCGAGGTCACAAAGGACTCCAGGGTAACTTCTAAGCAACTGAAGGCCTCTCTCACATTGGCTAATGTTAATGTTCATGAGTCCACCATCAGAACACTGAACAACAAATGGTGTGCATGGCAGGGTTGCAAGGAGAAAGCCACTGTTCTCCAAAAAGAGCATTGCTACTTGTCTGCAGTTTGCTAAAGATCATGTGGGCAAGCCAGAAGGCTATTGGAAAAATGTTTTGTGGACGGATGAGACCAAAATACTGTATAATTTTTTGGTTTAAATGAGAAGCGTGATGTTCGGAGAAAGAAAAACATTGCATTCCAGCATAAGAGCCTTATCCCATCTGTGAAACATGGTGGTGGGCCTGTTTTACTGCATCTGGGCCAGGACAGCTTGCCATCATTGATGGAACAATGAATTCTGAATTATACCAGTGAATTCTAGAGGAAAATGTCAGGACATCTGTCCATGAACTGAATCGCAAGAGAAGGTGGGTCATGCAGCAAGACAACGACCCTCAGGCTACGTTTACACTAGACCATATCTGTCTCATTTTCTTCGCGGATGCACTGTCCGTTTACATTAAACCGCCTGGAAACGCCTGGAAATGGGAATCCGCCAGCGTCCACGTATTCAATCCAGATCGTGTCAGCTCCGGTGCTGTGTAAACATTCAAAATACGCGGATACACTGTGCTGAGCTCTAGCTGGCGTCTCATTGGACAACATCACTGTGACATCCACCTTCCTGATTCGCTGGCATTGGTCATGTGACGCGACTGCTGAAAAACGGCGCGGACTTCCACTTTGTATCACCTTTCATTAAAGAGTATAAAAGTATGAAAATACTGCAAATACTGATGCAAATACTGCCCATTGTGTAGTTATGATTGTCTTTAGGCTTGCCATCCTTCCACTTGCAAGTAGTAAGTGATATGCGCTGGGATCACACACACAGCGGCTCAGTCCCGAATCACAGCTTGTGCACTTCACTCGCGCGCTGTGTGAGCTGCGCAGGGCCGGAGTGCGCACCCTCCAGAGGGCACTCGCTGTTCAGGGCGGAGTGATTTGGAGCGCAGGATGCCTGCGGAGCCGAGCGTATCCGTGTATTGGCGTTGCTGTGTGCACGGCTAACGGTTTTAGTGTAAACGCGAATCGTTTTAAGAACGTTAATCTGATGATCCGCTGATTCGACGTAATGTAAACGTAGCCTCAGAACACAAATCATTCTACCAAAGAATGGTTAAAGAAGAAAAGTTAATGTTTTGGAATGGCCAAGTCAAAGTCCTGACCTTAATCCAATGGAAATGTTGTGGAAGGACCTGAAGCGAGCAGTTCATGTGAGGAAACCCACCAACATCCCAGAGTTGAAGCTGTTCTGTATGGAGAAATGGGCTAAAATTCCTCCAAGCTGGTGTGCAGGACTGATCAACAGTTACCAGAAACGTTTAGTTACAGTTATTGCTGCACAAGGGGGTCACACCAGATACTGAAAGCAAAGGTTCACATACTTTTGCCACTCACAGATATGTAATATTGGATCATTTTCCTCAATAAATAAATGACCAAGTACAATATTTTATTGTTTCATTTGTTTAACTGGGTCCTCTTTATCTACTTTTAGGACTTGTGCGAAAATCTGATCATGTTTTAGGTCATATTTATGCAGAAATATAGGAAATTCTAAAGGGTTCACAGACTTTCAAGCACCACTGTATATGTTAAACTGAAAAGCCTTGGTGCAAACTACTAATGGAAATCTGACTGTTCAAAATCTGCCTTCAAGATCACATTATAATACAGCATTAGGAGTTCCTTTGTGCTTGAAAATATTCCGTGGCCACGAGTTAATGCGTGGGAACGAGATCCTATTCCGTGGCCACGACTTGTTTAATGCGTGGGAACGAGATGATTATTAGGTGGCCACGAATTAATAACGCGTGGCCACGAGAAGTGTTAATCATTTCATCACTGAGACTGTTGACTTTCTGGCATCAGTAGCTTCAGCCGCAAATATGGACAAGTTTGATCTGATTTCATTTTACTTTAATCTAGGAATGAAATATAATGATATCCTTAAATCACTTGCAGTTAGACATGGAGTAATTCTGAGCAAGAGGCACCTAATTCGGCTGCTCAAAAAGCACGAGCTCAAACGTAGACAATATGCTGACCTCGGGGAAGTTATAGATTTCATCATACAGGATAAATCCTGTATTTATTGCACAATTGACAGCCACTCAAAAACTGGACATCATCCCATTAGGCAGGAACTTGAATCATCTCGTGGCCATGCGTTATTAATTCGTGGCCACCCAATAATCATGTCGTTCCCACGCATTAAGCAAGTCGTGGCCACGGAATAGGATCTCGTTCCCGCGTGTTATTAACTCGTGGCCACAGAATATTTTTTTTTCCACCCATGTCACCAGAAGGGCTCCGTAGATTCCGTTCCTGAGCACTAATTCCATTTCTGACCCCAATTTCCATCCGTTTTCCGCGATCGTGGAAAATCGGATGCCGTAGGTCCTACATGAAGACACATTTACCAAGTCATGCAGAGGGCCAGCTATATTTGAGAAGCCTTGGACAAACCTCCTGTAGTAACTACAGAAACCCAAAAAAGAACGCAAGCCCTTTAAAGTGGTCGGTACTGGCCACTCTTTCACTGCTGAAATTTTGTTGGGGTCTGTTGCTATTCCTTCGGCTGATATCTGGTGTCCTAGGAATGTCACGTTCTCTTGAAGAAAATGACACTTCTCAATTTTGACCTTGAGGCCTGTCTGTTGCAACCGTTTCAGTACAATGTCCAATCTCTCTAAATGTTCACTGAAAGTTTCCGAAAACAAGTGTGTCATCTAAATAAACTAACAAAATCTGAAAAATCAGGTCATTCATAGTCACCTGCATCAACCTTTCAAAGGTTGCTGGCCCATTACAAACTCCCATTGGCATTCTCAAATTGGCCAAATGGGGTTGTAAAGGCCGTCTTATGTCGATCATGCGCCGCCACTGCCACCTGATGATAGCCACTATCCAAATCAATACTTGAAAAGAATCTTGCACCTCGCAGGGCATCAAAACTCTCAGCGATGCGTGGCAGTGGAAATGCATCCCTTTTGGTTTTCTGGTTCAATTTACGGTAATCAACACAGAGCCGGATACTACCATCTGACTTCCTAACCACTACCACAGGTGACGCATAAGAGCTTGAACTCTCCTGTATGACTCCCTTTTTCAATAACAGAGATATATTCCTTTACCTCTTTATACTGAGTGGGTGGAATTCTGTGATAAGGCAAATTGACTGGAACTTCATCAACCAGGTTAATCTGTATAACCCAGATCCTCCTCCCCAACAGCAAACACATCTCCATATTTGGCTAACAACACTCGCAGCTGTGCTTGCTGTTCCTCTGAACCACCAACATCCAGTTTATCCAAGAGAATGTCAAATTATTCTCAGTGTGGCCCTCAGTCATATCCAAAGATATCTGCTCAGTGTCTGCTGATATGCGATATTATACCTGCAGGTATGTGTACAGTATCTTTACCCGCTATCCTCACCATCACTGTCTTCTGAGGTTCGCACTTCAGCAAATTCTGGAACGCAATCCTCCAATCAGCATCCACCCTCCCTCCCAAGGTAGAATCAAATTCAGCCTGGACTAATTGGCGACATCGACTTGTTCATGCCAATAATGCCAGGAACAGACAACTGTGAATTTTGTGGGTCTTTTACAACTAAGAAACCACAGTCAGGAATTTTCATCCCCATAATCTCAACCTCCAACTCTAGACATCCCTGATAAGGAATGTCTAACCCATTCGCAACTTGAGCCAGCCAGAGGTGGAGAGCACATCATCATCATCATCATCTCCCTCCAAATGCTTGTGGAAAAATTCTTGTGTCATTGTGCTCACTTGACTACCCTTATCCAATAAGCAAGGGATAGAGACTCCACCCACCCCAATTCCTACCACAGGACAAATACCCACTGCCCGCTACAATAATTGGTTACGTGATGGGGTAATCTTTGAGCCTGTCGTTTCACCCCGAGTTAGTTGGCTCACAGCAACTGGGGTGTTTCGTTTCCCTGATTGCCTGGGCTAATTCCCTCTCTAGCTTTGGATTTTTGTGGGCATTGCTTAGCAATATGTCCCTCCTTTTGACACCTAAGGCAGATAAGCTGGCCATCCTCTGTAAACCTCAAGGAGACCCTTGGCTTCACACTAGGTGTAGTTGAGGTTGTTCTGGTGGCTAGATCTTTCAGTGCTTGGGCCAGTTCACTTATTTGTTTGCCCTGCTCAGACACTACCTTAAGAACATCAGTTAAACTCACTGACTTGTCTCCATGGGCACTGACTGCAGCGCAATAAGCCTCATCCACCTGATCAGACACTTTGCCCTTGGTTTTAGTCTGTTTGACATTCATAGGTTCTTCTAATGTCCAAAGACAAGCTTCTTCTCACACTTCTACCATTGTGCAGCTAGGTTTATCTCTGGCATGTTGCCCAAGTTCCCGTCTAAGTGTAGGGTCACGAATCCCCTCGATAAACTGATTTCGCAAGACAACCTGTGTTTTGGCAATAGCATCAGGTGATCGCTTTACAATCTTCTGTAAGGCCTTTTGTAATGCATGGGAATAGTCAAGTATGTCCTCCCCCTCTCTCTGTTTGCAACTATAAAAGTCATGCAAAAGTTGGGTCCACTACGTTTATCAATAAAGGCATCTCTCAGATAACTGAACAGGTCACTAACCTGAGTAAATGGGCTATCAGCACATAACCGTACTTGGGCAATTCCATGTAAATGTCAACCTCACCATGCAAAAATAAAGCAACATGTAATACATCAAAACCACTCCCAGAGATATCACCTAGGCCTGTATTTTACAGATGTGAATAAGTTGAACCAATTTGTAACCAACCTAATATGTCACTGTCAGTCTTTCTTTCTTATAATGTAAAACCCAAACTAAAATCAACTTTGATCATGTACAATTCTATATTATTGCCACAAGCCACAGAAATGTATGCTAAAATCCACAAAACAATAGCCATCCTAAATATTATTTAAGAACTTTGATAGTTTTAGCTGATATTTAGAGAGTTTTTCAAAGGGTTATGGTGGTTAAATTGCTGATTTTCTAAACATATGCCATGTCTATTCCAGACGCGTCACATCCATAACAGAATTTCGTCACATCCATAACGCTGACTTTTCCTTCCGAAACTCTGCATGAAATACAAAATATTTTAAACAAAGATTTTTTAATATTCACCTTGGACCCCTCTATCAAATGGATCTCTCCATTTCGACATTAGGTTTACAATTTCACAGAGTTTGATAAAAATGTACAGTCACCCAAGAAAAGTGATACTTTTTCTGTCACATCCATAACGCATCTTTTATTGGCATTTTCTGGCATGCCCTAGATGTACTATGGGAATTGTTCTTGTTCTATCACTTCTCCAGTATGGTACAGCCTTAAAATGTGCAACACCTGTTTAAATACTGGGAGACAAAACATGCACTGGGTCATTTGTTGCCATTTTGAGTTCAAGTGTCACGTCCATAACGCTGGAATTGCTCACTTCTAAGGCAGCACCTTTCAGCAATGACATAACAGTCATATTGATCACTGGCTGATTGGTTTCGAATGCGTAGAACCCATTCAACCTCTTCAATAAAGTGATCTACCGTTCTCCCATCTTTCTCAAAATCACCACTGAAGGGACTAATATGACGCTCTAGTGGAATGTAAACATAGGACCTACTGGACTCACCCCTCAAACTTTCAGTGGTAGCCATGGCTTGATCATGCTTTGCCCCAAGTTCTCTCAACTGGGACTGAACATCCTCTACCTCATTGGGGGCTTCAACCTGCCCAGCCCCATTCCCTCCCTCATTGCGGGCATCGGCCTGCTCAGTCATTTTGCATTCAGTCTCTCTTGCCCACAGGTCCTAAATTCACACTAACTAAAGGATAAAAAGTCTTTGAAACAGTGTCCTCTGGATGGCAAAGTGCTCCTGGCCTCTGGATCCTTGTCGGAAGTCTGTCGCATGGTCCCTTGAACTCACTACAACAGGATTGGCTCCACCACATGGAATATCAGTGTCGCTCTTCACCACTGCCACATTTCTTTAATTTGCACTGCAACTTGTACCCAGTCACCCTGAAACCCCTACTCATCAGAATACCCCACTCCTGGTACCAAGATTTGTGACCCGGTAAAAATACACACAGCACACCAAATATATTAAAAGTTGAGTTTAATCTGATATATTTGATTTTCTTGTAGGGATATAGAAAGAATGGGTGAAGGAAACTCAGAAAACTGTTCCTGAGATTTGATTAACAGACACTAAAAAACTAATACATATAACCTCACCCAAATCACAGTCATCAGTACTAAAGAAAAACTGGTGAGAAGTCTCAGTGCAGTCAAATAACCTCAGGCCAATCAAAGGAGGCCAGTTAAAGCATGACGTTTGGGTAAATGTACCAAATCAGACTATAGCCTAACCCAGACCTGGGCAAACTACAGCCTGCAGGCCACATCTGGCCCTTTTTACGTCCCTGTCCGGCCTGCGTGAGGCCAATCATAAATTACAACATAAATTAAACAAAAATTGTATTACTTCCGTATGGATGTGCGTGCGTGAGCTGTGAGTAGACCCTTCTAGAATCTAGTTGAACTTCCTCGACCACTGAAAAATTCACATATTGTTTACAAACTCGGCGCGGGTGACCCCGGCCAGGAAGGTCACCAGTCGTCTGGCTGCCGTTAGCGTGTCACACAGCAGGGTGCCAGCCCGCCCAGAGCAACAAGCCAGGTCATTCACACCTCGCACTCGTAACACAGGTTACCCTCAAGATGTCGGCTCACGCTAAGAAAAGAAAAGTTGATAACGAATGCCGTGTTTTCAACAAGACATGGACTGCCAAGTATTTCTTTACAGAAATTAAAGATAAAGCCGTGTGCTTAATCTGTGGTACACAGGTCGCTGTGTTTAAGGATTATAATTTGAATCGCCACTACACGACCAAGCATGAGGATAAATACAGAAATCTGTCTGATGAAGAGCGCACAAGGGAGTCTGATGCGTTGCTAGCAAAACTGAAAACCCAACAAGGACTTTTTACCAAACTTCACACCCCCAGAGATGCAGCCGTCAAGACAAGTTATGTAATTTCTCACAAAATCGCCAGAAAAAGTAAGGCGTTTTCTGACGGAGAGTTGATTAAGGAGTGCTTATTGGACTCTGTTGTGCCCGGAGAAAAAGGGCGCATTTGAGAACGTGTCACTCTCCTAACGCACTGTAACGAGGCGGGTTGAGGACATCGCTGGAAACTTGGAGCTTCAGCTGAAGAACAGAGCGGCCGACTTTGTTTTTCTCTGGCTTTGGATGAGAGCTGCGATGTATGTGACACTGCCAAGCTACTCATCATCTTATGTGGGATAACTGCAGACTTTCAAGTCACAGAGGAGTTGGCAGCCATGCAGTCAATGAAAGGGACAACCACTGGTAATGACTTGTTCACAGAGGTAAATGCATATTTGGACATGTTAGAACTGAAATGGGACAAGCTGGCAGGTGTGACAACAGACGGTTGTCCAAATCTGACGGGGAAAAATGTTGGACTTTTAAAGAGAATGCAGGATAAAGTGATAGAAATGAACCCTGTGCAGAAATTGACATTTTTGCATTGTATTATACATCAGGAAGTGTTGTGTAAGACAGTGTTAAAAATGAACCATGTTGTTGATGCTGTAACTAACATTTAACTTCATCAGAATGAGAACATTAACTCACAGACAATTTGTTGCATTTTTGGAGGAAAATGAGATTGAACATGGTGACATAAGCTATCACTGCACTGTCAGGTGGCTCAGCCTTGGCAAAGTACTGAAAAGTGTCTGGGACCTGAGAGACTAGATTCAGGATTTCTGTGTTAAGAAAGGACATGACATCCCAGAGCTTTCAGATAAAGACTGGGTGGCAGACCTCGGATTCACTGTGGATGTGACCGCACTAATGAATGAACTAAAATGTCAAACTGCAGTGCAAGGGCCTTTTTGTGCATGAGATGTACAGTGCAGTGAAGGCTTTCATGAGAAAGTTGCAGCTTCCCTCAAGCCAAGTGAAGGACAAAATTCTGACCCACTTGCCAACACCAAAGGAAGCCACAAGATCAGCCGATCACCTCCACAAGTACTCAACCATGTTAGACGCACTGCATGCAGAGTTTTTGAGGTGATTTCAAAACTCTTGAGAGTGAAATGCACGTGGTTTCTTCTCCCTTCAACTGCAGTGTGGATAATGCACCAAGCGATGTTCAGATGGAACTCATTGACCTGCAGTCTGACACACTTCTGGCAGAACACTTCAGGTCAGTCTCACTGCTGGACTTTTACTCCTCCCTCAAAGAGGAGAACTTTCCACACCTGAGGAGGCATGCTCAGAGGATTCTAGTCCTCTTTGGATCTACCTATGTATGTGAACAGACATTCTCAGTGATGAATTTCAACAAATCCAAACAAAACACAGATCCTCTATCACTGATGACCACCTCTCAGCTGTCCTTCGCATAGCCACCTCAGACATTCAGCCACATTTCAATGCCCTTGTTCAAGCCCAGAACAGACTGGATTATTCTCACTGAAGAGGTAAAATGAGGTGGAAAACATTACAAGTTATTGTTTGTTGTATTGCTGCATTTCTATACACTTAAGTTGTTTTTCATTGTTTGTGGAGATTAACAAGTTAAAAATACATTTCACTGATTCAATAATTGTTTTTGTTTTCTTATTTGACCTATACACCACAATTTCACATAGCCTAATATAAAATATTTACAGAATAGTTTTATTCTTCCAATTATCAGTACCAGCTATTCAAAATATATAATTTAGTGCATTTTACAATGGAAGAAAGTTGAGCAGAATTAAGTTCAAGTTATCGTTGGTGTGGCCCTCTGACACAATTCAGGTTTCTTATGTGGCCCCTAGTAAAAATTAATAACCCACCCCTGGCCTAGCCTACGCATGGGTAACAGATCCAGCGCAACTGTCCAGAAAATACGGCAGTGGCAATGCTGTAAAAAAAAATGCAGCACTGTGTTAAAAACAGTTTCAAACTCCTCTTACACATAGATGCCTACTTTAACACAAAAATAGCCCGCTCGTTCCTGTCGGGGTCTCTAACCGTCTCTAGCAGCACCATGAGTAACAGAAAAACCGAACACCATCTGTGGTTTAACACAAAAATACGAATTCATGGTCCACATATGAACTCATAAACATCTCAACCGTCATATATCAGTCAGCTTGTACACTTACAAAGTATTTCAGAGGAGGATTGCTGAGTTTTAGTCCTGCCGTGAACCTCATCTCAATACTCCATCTCGGCTCTGGATATCGTCTTTTTCTGATGACATCACACAATGCGCCTATTTCTTAGAGGGATCTTCCGCTTTTTCTAAAACCCGGTACAGGCAAATACATTACTTCCCTCTCGTTACTTGAGACATTCTCATCACCTGGCTACACATGGCTAGAGTGGACAGTGACACTATAAACATAATGATCTTAGAGAATATGATGCTTTGCTGTAGATTAAACTACCCAACACTATATAAAGTAATTAAAATTAGCTCAATTTTAAACAGCAGTAAAATGCAACATACACATTAATGCAGTAGCAATATTAATCCAAAAATATAATATATAATGGTAAAACACTGGCAAGGACCATTTTACTGCACATTTACTTACTTTTACTTTTGATAATTTAAGAACATTTTGATAATTTGTACGTACTTTTACTTAAGTAAGGGTTTGAATGCAGGACTTTTACCTGTAGTGGAGTATCTTATAGTGTGGTATTAGTACATTTAATTAAGGTCAAACAAAACTCAAAAATAAACTCAGTTTGCCAATCACGGCAAGTGCCCTAATGTGCCCTCCAAATGTTTAAATTAAAAATAAAACTTTATAACAACAATTTATCCATTTTAAAAGTTATGATATTGCTAAAAAATAGGCTTACCTGGAGGCAACCATTTGCACTGAAACTGGAGATTCACCTGTAATGTAACCGGCACAGTAGTACAAGGCACAGCAGACGCTCGCTGGCCATGCTGTGAAAATTCTGCATGTCAAAAGAGAGTATACGAGAGAGTATGTCAAAAGAGAGTATGTGAGAGAGTATGCCACCTCTTCCTCGAAAGGCACTCATCTGAGTTTCCAAATCTGTCATTGCTTAACTCTTGAATATTTTCTATTGTGAATACTATCATTAATAAGCTTATAATCTCTGCTTTCCAAATAAATTTATCTTGTTACGGTCAATTTAGGACTTAGGCAGTAATGGCAGGTTGAAGTTGGTACAACAGAGTACACTTTATGCTTGCATGACATCTCTCTCTCTCCTGATCGGTTTCTGACTGGATTACTCATGACTATCAATTAGATAACTTTTACAGGGATGTTCTGTAGCTCTCACTGTTTCTGATGAAGTATTCAGCAAAATTTTCCGTCAGCTAGTTTTGATGTTATGCTTCACGGGAGACTTTGAGGTGAGTTTTCCTAGCTTTACCTACTTTTTTTTTCAAATAAAACTGACTAATGTAAATAAATAACTATTTAAGAATATAACTGTAGTTATTTTGATGAAAAATATTGAGATCTTAGTAGTCGGAATGATATTTTAAAAAAACAGAAGTCAGAAACGTGAGTGTCAATTTCAATTCAGTTAATCATTGAATTTTTTATTGGATGTGGCTCACACAGTTTTTTCGAGGTTAGCCTTGAAAGCTGTGAATATTAATTGAAATAAGAACCATTCATATTCTTTAATATAAACACAAGTAGGCCCTACTTTTGTTGAAAATGATGAAATACAAAGTTCCATCCATGTGCTTTGAGTATTTTGAATGGGTGTGCTGCAAACATTTTGATTAAGAAAGAATTGATGTCAAAAATGATCTGCGAAAAAAATTTGCTAATTGTTTATCCATCCATCCATTATCTGTAGCCACTTTTCCTGTTTAGGGTTGCAGGCAAGCTGGAGCCTATCCCAAATGACTATGGGTGAGAGGCGGGGTACACCCTGGACAAGTTGCCAGGTCGTCACAGGGCTGACACATACAGACAAACAACCATTCACACCTACGGTCAATTTAGATCCACCACTTAGCCTAACCTGCATGTCTTTGGACTGTGGGGGAAACTGGAGCACCCAGAGGAAACCAACGCAGACACAGGGAGAACATGAAAACTCCACACAGAAAGGCCCTTGTCGGCCACTGGACTTAAACCCAGGACCTTCTTGCTGTGAGGCGACAGTGCTAACCACTAAACCATCGTGCCACCGCTAATTGTTTAATTAATGCTTATTTATGCATATTTTATAATTAACATTAATTTATCCTTCTTTGTGATGTATAAATGAGAGTTAAGATCAGTTATATTGCACAAATAATCAAATCAAAAATCAAGTTTATTTGTACAGCGCTTTTAACAATAAACATTGTCGCAAAGCAGCTTTACAGAATTTGAACGACTTAAAACATGAGCTAATTTTATCCCTAATCTATCCCCAATGAGCAAGCCTGTGGCGACGGTGGCAAGGAAAAACTCCCTCAGATGACATGAGGAAGAAACCTCGAGAGGAACCAGACTCAAAAGGGAACCCATCCTCATTTGGGCAACAACAGACAGCCTGACTATAATATTAACAGTTTTAACAGGTATAACCCTCAACTGTCCTCATGGGGCCGTCCTTCACAGGAGTGGGGCGATAAAACTCCGACCAGACACAGGGCACCAGGATGGATCAAGCAGGTCCGAGGGGCAGAAGAGGCCAGCATCTCAATCCCAGGATCAACATGTAACTCAGAGGGACAGATGGGGGGGGGGAGAGAGAGAAAGAAAACACGTTGTTAGGTATGCCCTAAAAATGACAAGTATTAAATCTGTGTGGTAGGCTCGCAGAGACGAGAGTCTTTACATCAGGCATGATGCACAATGGCATGTTAATATGGTAAAAAATATATCATGACCTGCTCTGGCTGGATGCTTGATTGGGTGATGGGAGCACACTCCTCAGCAATGATGAGATGCAGATGGGACCCTTAGGCCTGGCCAAAACAATTCAGTTACATTTCACCGGGTCTGGGACATGCGACAGAATGTCTGACGGCCGATTCCCTGCAGGCTACGATAGCCAGTCGAGGTCCCCACCGTCTCCACCAAAAGATTTCCTGTTGACTCCATGTAACTCAGAGGGACAGATTTGGGGGGGGGGAGAGAAAGAAAACACAGGTGGTTAGGTATGCCCAATGTCACCTGAATAAGTAGGAACAGTATACATATTGCACCGAGTACAAGCAGGGACTCCGGCAACTAACTATGACAGCATAACTAAAAGGAGAGAGCCAGAAGGTAACACAGGCATGAGGGAGCCCCGGGACATAAAGCAGCCAGCCACTGCACCGTCAACAAACTCGAGTGAGCAAGCGAGTGGGGACTGACAGCATCCATACATCCCAGTTTACCAAAACACTCTATGTCTGAGGACCCTCCAGATCTACTCCTTTACCTCATAAACACCATTAACAAAAGGCTTGACTAAACAGATATGTTTTCAGCCTAGACTTAAATGCTGAGACTGTGTCTGATTCCCGAGCATTACTTGGAAGGCTGTTCCATAACAGTGGGGCTTTGTAAGAAAAGGCTCTGCCCCCTGATGTAGCCTTCACTATACGAGGTACCAGCAGATAGCCTGCACCTTTTGATCTAAGTAGGCGTGGCGGGTCATAGAGGAGCAGAAGTTCACTCAGGTACTGTGGTGCGAGACCATTTAGTGCTTTAAAGGTCAATAGTAGTATTTTATAATCAATACGAAATTTGATTGGGAGCCAATGCAGTGTGGATAAGACAGGCGTGATGTGGTCATATTTTCTAGTTCTAGTAAGGACTCTTGCTGCGGCATTTTGAACTAACTGGAGCTTGTTTATGCACTTATTGGAACATCCAGACAGTAAGGCATTACAATAATCCAACCTGGAGGTAACGAAAGCATGGACTAGTTTTTCTTCATCATGCAATGACATTAAATTTCTTATCTTTGCAATATTTCTGAGATGAAAGAAAGCTATCCGGGTGATGTTATCAATGTGAGTTTCGAATGAAAGACTGGGGTCAATAATCACTCCGAGGTCTTTTACTGCTGCACGTGAAGAAACAGAAAGGCCATCCAGAGTTACTGTGGAATCAGAAAACTTACTTCTAGCTGTATGTGGTCCTAGCACAAGTACTTCAGTCTTGTCAGAGTTAAGCAGAAGGAAATTTATAAGCATCCAGTGTCTAATGTCCTTAACACATTCCTCAATTTTATTAAGCTGGTGTCTCTCATCAGGTTTTGCAGAGACATACAACTGTGTGTCATCAGCATAACAGTGGAAACTAATACAATGTTTATGAATAATATCGCCCAGAGGTAACGTATATAGAGAAAAAAGCAGTGGACCCAAGACAGAACCTTGTGGAACACCAAACTTTACCTCGGTACGTCTAGAAATATCACCATTTATATCGACATAGTGATAACGATCAGTTAGATAAGACCTGAGCCAGGAGAAATAATGCCATGTGGTGAAACTTTGTAGAAGAGAGTGAACTGACTTAACTTTTTTAAATACATTAATTAATTAAATACTCATCTCATATCATCTCTAGCCACTTTATCCTGTTCTACAGGGTCGCAGGCAAGCTGGAGCCTATCCCAGTTGACTACGGGCAAAAGGCGGGGTACACCCTGGACAAGTCGCCAGGTCATCACAGGGCTGACACATAGACACAGACAACCATTCACACCTACGGTCAATTTAGAGTCACCAGTTAACCTAACCTGCATGTCTTTGGACTGTGGGGGAAACCGGAGCACCCGGAGGAAACCCACGTGGACACGGGGAGAACATGCAAACTCCGCACAGAAAGGCCCTCGCCGGCCGCGGGGCTCGAAACCGGACCTTCTTGCTGTGAGGTGACAGCGCTAACCACTACACCACCGTGCCGCCCCCCAGTTTGGACCATGTTATCCTAATACATAATATTATGTCAGCTTTCTAAAAATTATGCCATTTTTTCAATCTTTGATTTGTAATATCTCAAGAACAAATAAACAGAGGTTAATTCTGTAAAAAGTATGTTATTCAGCATTCAGTTCTGAACTCAGTGAGACTAGTTTCAAGTAATTAGGATTGAATTTGAATTTTCACTTAATATGCCTATGAGTACGCTGTTTACCTTCATTGTACACAGCCATCAAATAAGGCTTCTCATCTCATCTCATCTCATCTCATCTCATCTCATCTCATTATCTGTAGCCGCTTTATCCTGTTCTACAGGGTCGCAGGCAAGCTGGAGCCTATCCCAGCTGACTACGGGCGAAAGGCGGGGTACACCCTGGACAAGTTGCCAGGTCATCACAGGGCTGACACATAGACACAGACAACCATTCACACTCACATTCACACCTACGGTCAATTTAGTGTCACCAGTTAACCTAACCTGCATGTCTTTGGACTGTGGGGGAAACCGGAGCACCCGGAGGAAACCCACGCGGACACGGGGAGAACATGCAAACTCCGCACAGAAAGGCCCTCGCCGGCCATGGGGCTCGAACCCGGACCTTCTTGCTGTGAGGCGACAGCGCTAACCACTACACCACCGTGCCGAAATAAGGCTTCTAATTCTAAAAAAAAAATTGTCTGGCAACACTGCTCTCTCGCTGTCTCTCTCTCTCTCTCTCTCTCTCTGTGTCTCAGGGGCGATTTCTCAGAGACAACAAGGGAAGCCGAGCTTCCCCTAAAATTCTCTCCCCAAACTGCGGCGTCTACGACGTTGAATTCTCATTAAAACAATAACTTGCATAACATAATATATGCCCAAGATTGTATTTATGTTCATAACTATCCTGTAACTTATTTGAGTGATGTCTGATGAACTTGCAGTTCATCACCTTTGCTGCCAGGCTGTAACCTTTCTTATTTCAATGGGCTCTATGGACTGGCAGCAGTGTTGCCAGATTGGGTGGTTTTAAGTGCATTTTGGCGGGTTTTGAACATATTTTGGGATGGAAAACATCAGCAGTATCTGGCAACACTGACTGGCAGCCGGGTATCCGTTGCAGTCTACGAGACGGCTCTGAACAGCCAATTTCGGCTAGTTGTTATTGGTTAAAATCAACAAAATCGTCACTTCCAGGGAAGCCGGGCTTCTCTGGGACTAAACGAGACAGTGGGAGGGACAAGAAGCTGGGTTGATGAAGGATTATTGGAGGTAATGTTTGAAAGACATGAGGAGGGTGGTACTTCGGCGAGGAACACGGAAGTATGATCAGTCAGTCCCTAGCGGATGTCGAGAAAGTGCAGTCGTGTGCCAAAGTGCTGTCCGAATTTCTTTTCATATAAACGTTTCTTCTCATTGATGTCTCTGTACATTACTCTGTAAATAAATGTAAATATTACTCGTTGTGCTCTGTTAACTTTCATCCATTCTATCAGTTTGATCATTCGTGAATTCACTCGTTTATTTAATTTGTAGTTCAATCTGGTTGTAGGCTAGCTTGAGCCTTATTGGGATCTGCAGTGCTAGCTTCTAACAGAAATTGGTAAAGTCTCTGGAAAGCACAACCAGCTGGTATGACAGGGTCACAGACCATTTTCTGGAAAAGGAGCGGAGGGCAGAATTTGTGTATAAATAGTGTTCATGTTCATGAAGCTGAAGTGTGTATATTGTTCAGTAATGTTAAGAGAATGGTGGGCTCTGTGTTATAGGTTATACCTGGGTATAATATTCAAGGTTGTGTGTGTTGCATAGCCTACCTGGTTATGAATTTCCAGATTGTGTTGCAGAAGATGTTCAAGGATGTGTTGCACAGCTGGGTGTTGTGTTAAAGACTCTGTGTTGCATATCAGGGTATGATGTTCAAGGCTCTTCATTGAATAGCCAGTGATTTTTGGATGTTTGATATTTTTGATTAAGGATATGAGGCACTAGCCTGGCAAGCCAGACTATAACATGAAATGTACAAGCAAAAATACTTTCTGCCACTAGGTAGGGTTGTCTAGTTCACTATGCTAATGGGGCACACCTTTCTATGCTTTGATATCCAGCCTACAGGTTTTACGATGAATGCGTAAAATGGGCTTCCCCTGTTTTAAAAACCAGCAGCTGCCACAGCTGTGTCTGCATGCATTTTCACTGCTTCAGAGAAAGAACTTCGCTGTGCTGTACTGTATTTGTGACAAAGGCTTCTAATTTTATAAATCATAAATTTTCTGTAACCATATGATTTTTTTATTGACAGCAAAATACATGAATCAACAGACTTCACTTTTATGAAATTTAAATCTCACTTGGCTAGAGTGATGCATGTGCAGTACTGACAGAGATACTAGTAAACAATCCCATTGCCATCACAACGCGATTCTTATCATCTAAAAAGATTAATTTTTTTCTCAGTGAACAAAAACAAAAGCATGTCACATAAAATGATCTATGATCGAGCTTATTTTTACACCTAAATGTTTGACACTTGGGCGTCTTTAGGGTTGTTTACAGCAATTTAGAAGCGATGTATCCATGAGACCCATTAGCCTCGGTAAGTCATCTAGCATGTAAATGATGTCACAATCTCTCACGTAATTTGTATTCAGCGCGATATTTGAACCTCAGAGAGAGTAAAATGGCAGCACCAAGGGACATTGTTTTTCTTTAAAAATAAAATCTGTACACAGTGCACAGGTACAAATATAAACAAACACACACTCAAACATGTCTTGTATGGATATTATCTGTCAGTATAAAAGAGTTTATTTGGGGGTTTTGTTAATCTTTAAGTAAAGGATCTGAATATCTATGACCAAAGGATCTGACTAAATGAATAGCCAGCCTACATCCAGAAATGGTCTCTCAATCAAGTAGGCTAGAAATATTTGTACCTTCAAGGGTCTAGGATTTGCCTAATGACTTGTGATTTTGCACTTTTCATTAAAGGATTTTATTAAGGTTTTATGATTGATATCAGCATGTGTGACATTGATATCAGCCTCTTTGACATTCACCAATTTTTATTGTCATAATACTAAAGATGCTTTGTAATCATCTAAATCTTACTTTTTAATGTTCTTAGTAGCTGTATGCTGCTCAAAACCTTGGGTTGTCATTCATTCATTCATTCATTCATTATCTCTAGACGCTTTATCCTTCTACAGGGTCGCAGGCAAGCTGGAGCCTATCCCAGCTGACTACGGGCAAAAGGCGGGGTACACCCTGGACAAGTCGCCAGGTCATCACAGGGCTGACACATAGACACAGACAACCATTCACACTCACATTCACACCTACGGTCAATTTAGAGTCACCAGTTAACCTAACCTGCATGTCTTTGGACTGTGGGGGAAACCGGAGCACCCGGAGGAAACCCATGCGGACACGGGGAGAACATGCAAACTCCACACAGAAAGGCCCTCGCCGGCCCCGGGGCTCGAACCCAGGACCTTCTTGCTGTGAGGCGACAGCGCTAACCACTACACCACCGCGCCGCCCACCTTGGGTTGTACTCATTAATAGTTCAGTCTAATCAGCACTGCTGTGTTGGACAGCATTGTCCAGGGTGGGGCACCATGAAAGAAGTGATAACGGCATGAGGGGTAAAGCAGTCTATATTGCGCAGTAAATGAAGCAATCCATGGCCCATGTTATATAATGCAGCAGTAAAATGCGACATACATAATGTGTTTTCAAATAAGACTGCATAATGTATGAAATATTCTAAAAAAGGAAATGCAAACATGGTATGGTATAAATAAAATAAAAAAGTATCATTTACTTGCTCACCAGCTCAAAATCATAAGACAATGAAATAAAACATTATTTTGTAACAAAGTAACAGATTTGACAGCAAAGATCTATAGCAAATAATACCATTGCACAATAACTACTGAACTTTTCCATTTTACTTTTGTTTCTATGAAAGTGTGAGAGAACATCCTTGTGGACACTGGGAAAATTGCTTGATTATAATATTAGGAATTAATGTTTATGCCTCTATGACTGCATTTGAAATCCTTACGTGTGAGATTCTCATTAGATTGATATCTCAATGTGTTATCATTGTAGTCAGCAGATGAACTGATTACATTTTGGAATTGCTTCAAACAGGGTCAAGGTCACAGCAAGGGCAAATGTCTAGTTTTTCATCAGTAGTTTTGAAGTACATTTTAAGGGTATTTCAGTCATACAAATTAATAACAAGAAAGACTAGACTTGCTGGATGCAGACGGCATCGAGTTCTAGTTATAGCTTTTTCCAACTGACTCTTAGAACATACAAGTTGTACTTCATTACAGGAAACACATATAATTAATATCTTATAACCTCTCAACTTACAACCTCTCTCTCTCTCTCTCTCTCTCTCTCTGTTGCATGCTGGGAGCTGGGTGTGTGAGGAGTGTCACAGGTGGAGGTGTTTGCAGGAGTTTGGCGGAGAGCATGAATTGTTTTTTTTCTGTTTCATCCTTTTCTTCTTGTTTTTATTTCTTCCTTTTTTGCATGCATGATCAAGTGAATCTTTTTTTTTTCTTGTTTATTGCTGTGTGTTGAGTGCTAAGCAGGGAAAAGTTTGTGGATTGTTTTGGGAGAAATGGCGTCCCTCAGGACGCCTCCTCCGTCCATCCGTCACGGTGTGCGGATAGCACTGCTGGATCCTGGCGTGACGGTGCAGGAGGTTTTACTGGCTGTCAGTGAGAAAATACGACTTGAGAATGTACTATATGTTTCTCAGATGAACAGGGTGGTGGTGATGTTTCTCAAGGAGGAGAAACATATCAGTGACTTAATTGCGAGTGGTGAAATCATCACTGATCTGTTTACCCAAGTCTCCTTGTTAGCAGTTCCCTCTACCCGTGTAACAGTGTCAGGTGTTCCTCCGTTTATTCCAAATGCACTGTTAGAGAATGAGCTAAAGAGGTTTGGGAAATTTGCTAGCGGGTTTCATACAGTCAGTCTGGGCTGTAAGGGCCCAAAGTTAAGACACGTTCAGTATCCGAGGAGACAAGTATTCATGGTTCTCGACTCTCCCACTCAGACACTGGAGGTTTCATTCTGAGTGAAATTTGGTGACGGTCGCTATATGGTGTATGCAAGCGCTGGACAGATGAAATGTTTTGAATGTGGAGATGTCAGCTATAAACTCCATGCCCTCAAACAACAGGAGGCTAATGTTGTTGATATTGCGGCGGGCCATGATGAGGATGTTGGAGGGGAGCAGACGGTGGAGTCCGCTGCTGACGTGGGGGAGGTGGATGCCTCCTCGGGTACCGGTGGGTGCGCCGCTGCCACTGAGGAGAAAAATACCTCCGCGAGCACCGGCGAGTCCGCTGTTGTCACCGAGGTGGCGAATACCTCCGCGGATACCGGTGGGCCTGTTAAGCTAGTATCTCACTGGGCTGCGACGGCCTGCAACTAGTTGGAGACACAACAATTGCGATAAAATATGCGAATTAGCGACAATTTTCACTTGGAATCACACTGAATTGATATTCGCATATTTTACCGCAATTGTTGTATCTCCAACTAGTCGCAGGCTGTCGCAGCCCAGTGAGATACTGGCTCGCACTTCCTGTCTCAACTCGCACTTCCTGTCTCACAGAAACTGACTTGAGAAGGGTTCGTGATGGCTTTACGGCACTAGAATCAGAATCAGAAACACTTTTATTGCCAGGTATGTGGACACACATGAGGAATTTGACTCCGGTTTCACTTAGCTCTCATAGTACAAAAACAGATAAAAAGCGTAAACACAAAACAAAAAAAAAAAAAATGGTGCAGTAGGTGCATAGTGCAAACTAATCCAGGTAAGTCAAGTATGAAATAGATAAATAAATATAAAGTATACAGTGTGCACAGAATGATGGTATGAGTGTTCAGATATTTTACAAGTGATATTACTGATATATGAATCTGGCTTTTAGCTGTTCATCACAGAAAGGATTTACCCTTTTGGTGCAATATGGTGCATAGTGCAAAGATGAAATAGTAAATATAAATAAGTATAAATATAAGTAACAGTGAGCACAGAATGACAGTATGAGTGTGCAGATATTTTGCAAGTGATATTACTGATATATGAATCCGGATTTTAGCTGTTCATCACAGGCTACATCCACACGACAACGGCAATGAGATTTTTTTTTTTTTAAATATCGCGTCCACATGGGCAACGGATCAGTAAAATATCAGGTTCATATGGCAACGCAACACTTGCTGAAAACGATGCAATACACATGCCACACCTCTACGTGCGCTGTAATACGGTCCCATCGGAGACACCAGAACAATAGAAGTAGACGCATGCGCACAGTGACTATCCCTGTCACTCGCACACACTTTCTCACTCCCTATGCTATGGATATAGTCCCTTTAAATCACGTGCTCGTTTTTTGAATGGAGATGCGGAAAGAGGAATGAACGGGGGTAGATGGAAGCCGGTACGCCAACATACTGATATCCTCCAGAATTCTTTAATGGTCCGGAATAAATTGAATGCTACACGTTGATGGATTACTTTGTCCTTCTATGCCCTTTTTGAGGAATGTATTGTCGGACTTAAACCAACATCTGAAGAGGTGAGATCGCTCCTTTTTTTCCCTATTTTTGCTGGCGGGATTGACTCTGCCCTAAGGGCTATTCTCTCACTCTCTCTCTCTCTCTTTCTCTCTCTCTCACTTTGCACCATTACACAATAAATATTCACAGTGAAAATATTTTGTAAGCGCGTTTCATGAACCAAGTTATAGGATTTGTTGACAACTCTCATCGAGTTCATTACACTTCTACCCGGCGTGAAGCACATGTGGTTGTGATGTCATCGTAAACAAATCCATTCTACTCATCCAGACGACTTCGCAATGGCTCCGTTGTCAAATTTTTTCACTCTGGAACCTGTTCTCAAAAGATTTCCTTTTGGGGCACCCAAAACGCTGGTGCCGTGTGGACGCCAGGCCGAAATGATAAACAATTTTATCAGATTCACCTGAATCCGTTGCCGTGTGGACAGGCCGACAGGGACAGCCTGAGGGAAGAAATGATTCTTGTGTCTGGTTGTTTTTGCATACAGTGATCTATATCGCCTCCCTGAGGGGAGAAGTTTAAACAGTTTGTGACCAGGGTGTGATGGGTCCGCAGAGATGTTACCTGCCCATTTCCTGACTCTGGACAGGTACAGGTCTTGGATGGAGGGCAGGTTGACACCAATAATTTTCTCTGCAGACCTTATTGTCCGTTGCAATCTGTTCTCCTGTTTGGTGACCGATCCAAACCAAACAGTGATGGAAGAGCAAAGAACAGACTGAATGATGGCAGAGTAGAATTGTGTCAGCAGCTCCTTAGGCAGGTTGAGCTTCCTGAGCTGGTGCAGAAAGTACAACCTCTGCTGAGCCTTTTTGATGATAGTGACTGTGTTGGTCTCCCACTTCAAGTCCCGAGAGATTGTGGAACCCAGAAACCTGAAGCTTTCAACAGCAGTCACAGTGTTGTTGGTGACGGTGATGGGGCAGCAGAGTGGGGGGGCTCCTCCTAAAGTCCACTGTCATCTCCACAGTTTTGAGCATGTTCAGGTTCAGATTGTTCTGACTGCACCAACAGACCAGCCGTTCAACCTCCCGTCTGTATGCAGACTTGTCACCATCTCGGATGAGGCCGATGACCATTGTATCGTCCGCAAATTTCAGGAGTTTAACAGACAGGTCTCTTGAGGTGCTGTCGTTGGTATAAAGGGAGAAGAGCAGTGGGGAGAGCACACACCCTTGGAGGGCACCAGTGCTGATAGTCCGAGTGCTGGATATGATGCTCCCCATCCTCACCTGCTGCTTCCTGTCAGTCAGGAAGTTTGTAATCCACTGACAGGTGGAGGAGGGCACAGTGAGCTGGGTGAGCTTGGTGTGGAGGATGTCTGGAACAATGGTGTTGAATGCCAAACTGAAGTCCACGAACAGGATCCTGGCGTACGCCCCTGCAGTGTCAAGGTGTTGCAGGATGTAGTGTAGACCCATATTTATTGCATCATCCACTGACCTGTTTACCCGGTAGACAAACTGCAGGGGGTCCAGCAGGGGGTCTGTGATGTCCTTCAGGTATGACAACACCAGTCTCTCGAAGGACTTCATGACTACATATGTGAGGGCAACAGGCCTGTAGTCATTCAGTCCTGTGATATTGGTTTTCTTAGGAACCGGGATTATTGTGGAGCATTTGAAGCATGAGGGAACTTCACACAGCTCCAGGGATCTATTAAAGATCTGGGTGAAGATGGGAGCCAGCTGGTCAGCACAGACCTTCAGACAAGAGGGTGACACACCATCTGGGCCAGGTGCCTTCCTGATCTTCTGTCTGCGGAAAAGCTGACAGACATCCTCTTCACAGATCTTGAGTGCTGGTGGGGGGTCAGAGGCAGGGGGTGGCAGAATGGCAGGGGGTGTAAATGGGTCTTTAATGACTGAAGGGGGGAGAGGTGTGAATGTGTCGAATCTGCAGTAAAACACATTCAGCTCGTCAGCCAGTTGATGGTTCACTGCAGTGTTGGGGGATGGTCTCCCATCACATCAGTAATGTTCTGCAGGCTTCTCCACACTGACGTCGGATCGTTTGCTGAAAGGCTGCTTTTAATCTTATCAGCATAGCTCCTCTTAGCTGCTTTCACCTCCATTGTCAGTCAGTGCGTTTACATGCACATAGAGAGAATCGAATTTCTGCCGTTGCTCGACTGAAATCGAAGTTCAAAATGCCATGTATACACCTTAATTCAGCTGAAATTGAACCGAACTTGATTTCTCGGAATCGAGCTACACGACCTAGATTATGCGATTTCTGCCGAGCTACTTAGTGCATGTATACCCTATTGAGCTACGTATTCGAGCTACTTACTTCAGCACTGCCCCTTCCGGAAGTGACGAGTGACGAGACCACAAGGGAAACACAACAGCCTCGGTCGGCATGACAACGAATCATGACAACGGCATGAATCTTTTCTTTTTGTGGCATTGTTTGCACTGTTAAAATTTAGCTCACTTACTGTATCACCAAATACATCTGTACAGCTGTTGCATAGCTGTGAATTGTGTACATAAACAAGTCACTGTATTTGTGTGTGTGTGTTTATATATATATATATATATATATATATATATATATATATATATATATATATATATGTCCAACATCTGAAGAATGTCAATAAAAGCAAAACAATTGAACTTTTTGTGTGTTTATTAAGACATAAGTTAAATTGTAAGCAAAAAAAAAATATTTTTTTGTAAGCAAAAAATGGACTTTAGAAAAATATTATTGTGCAAAATAAGTTTTCTTACAAAACAGTGGTCTGCGCCGGACAGTTTGTAGCCATACAGTCTGTTAGAGCAAGCCTAACAGCTCGAACACGGAACTGCCAGTGTTGCCAGATTGGGGGTTTTAAGTGCATTTTAGCGGATTTGAACATGTTTTGGGCTGGAATACGTCAGCAGTATCTGGTAACACTATAGCTCTTCTTCATGACGACAACCGGAAGTGTACCAACACGATGGGGCGTGTAGCGCCACGTGTGGCTCAGGTGCACAATGCACCTTGCACAATAGCCTGATTTCACTTGTGCATGTAGGATTGGATTTCTCTGGCACCCCTGCTGGGACCCTTTGGACGTGCATGTAAACGTACTGAGTGTGTTTCTGGTCTGATTATACAGAACTCTGTCTCCACCTTTGTAGGCCTCTTCTTTGTTCTGACGAAGTTGCCTGAGTTTTGCAATGAACCAGGGTTTATTGTTGTATATGCGGAAGGTTTTGGTGGGCACACACATATCCTCACAAAAACTGATGTAAGATGTCACAGTATCAGTCAGTTCATGCAGGTCTGAGGCTGCAGCCTCAAAAACACTCCAATCAGTGCAGTCAAAGCAGGCTTGTAGTTCCACTTTGGCCTCATCGGACCATCTCTTCACCATCTTAAACTACAGGCTTAGCAGCTTTCAGCTTCTGCCTGTAGGACGGGATAAGATGAACCATACAGTGATCAGATAGTCCCAAGGCTGCACGGGGGACAGAGTGGTATGAGTCCTTTAAAACAGTGTAACAATGGTCCAGAGTGTTAAGGCCAATTTATGCTGACAACCCAGTCCTCGCAGACGGTGTCGCAGATAGTGTCTGCGTAGCTCCCCCACCTTCGCAGATGCTCTGCGCGCACCTCCCAAAAATTGTGACCACCGCAGAAGCCTCGCAGACAGTGTCGCAGACAAGAGGGCTCTGATTGGTCCACTCTACATCCGCTGTACACACACTTCCGCTTCACTACTTTCCCGGTTTGTTTTGTTTTCACGACCGGCATTTTTAAAAACACAAGCGAAGATGGAGCAGCATGAAGAGCGGTTGATTGAGGAAGTGAGGAAGTACGTACGTCTATACGACTCCAGTTCTAGTCATTATAAAAAAAAAAGTTCTAGTCATTATAAGTAACCGGAGGATAAACACTCCACTAACCACACCCACCAACTACTCCTAGCGACTTCGCGCCCCCTTGCGTTGTGCCGGTGAATGACATCGTGCACGCCTATTACTCCCCCCGCTCAACGATAAATTACAACTGTCTGCGAAAAGCTATCTGCAAAAGCCTTGTCGCAAGAGCATGCAGAGGCCTTTAGTGTCCCTGGTGGGACACTTAATGTGCTGTTTATATTTTGGCAGTTCATGGCTGAGGTTTGCTCTGTTAAAGTCCCCCAAAACAATGAGCAAAGAGTCCGGGTGTTTTTTCTCCACATTGTTTATCTGGTCAGCCAGGTGTTGTAATGCCTCATTAATACACGCCTGAGGGGGGGATGTAGACTCCAACCAGAATAAACGAGGAAAACTCTCGCGGAGCATAAAACAGTTTGCAGTTTATGAATAATGTCTCCAGATGAGGATTGCACGATTTGTTTAGAACTGTGACATCAGTACACCAACCTTCATTAATGTAAAAGCAGACTCCACCTCCCCTCGTTTTCCATGTGAGCTCTGTTTCATGGTCCGCTCAGTGCAGGTGAAATCCAGGCAGGTGGAGAGAAGAGAAACCTGCTCACTGAGCCAGGTTTCAGTGAAGCACAAGGCAGCAGATCTGTTAAAATCTATGTTGTGTTGAGGAGCAGCAGTTCGTCCATCTTATTGGCCAGAGAGCGGACGTTAGCCAGGTGAATAGACAGGAGCGCAGTGCGAAACCCCCGCTGCCTCAGCCTGACGAGCGCACCGGCTCACTTCCCCCAGTGTCTCTGGTGTCCTCGGCGTAATCCATAGAGAGCTGCTGCTCCTCCAACAAGTAGCTCTGGAAAACTTTCCAGATCAATGAAAGCCGATGAAAAAACTTTACTGGTGGTTATTCCAATGTTTATAAGTTCTTCTCTGGAGTATGTGACCAGAGAAGCAGCGCAAGAAACACAACAAATACACAAAAACATAGAAAGTGCAAGAGAGCGAAGTACTGAGGCAACCGTCTGCGGCGCCATCTTGGAAAACTCTAGTGGCACATTTGAAGCTATTTTGAGAGAAATTTTGTCGCACTAATTTTTTGAACATGTTCAAAATTTCAGCGACGAAGGAGCAACACTTTGTGACTCATGCGAGGAAATTGAGAAGCCCCGCAAATGTTTCAAGACACTTTTGAAACTCTCTCACCAATGACGTTCGTGATTTGTTGCAAGCTGTCGCAGCCCAGTGAGATACTACTTCCTGTCTCAACTCGCACTTCCTGTCTCACAGAAACTGACTTGAGAGGGGTTCGTGACAGCTTTGCGACACCAGCGACGCATTTGCGGCTATATTGAGATAAATTTTGTCTGTTTGGGTACAAACTGAACTTCCCAGGGACATCAACAAAAACTCAAAAACAGTACGGAAACACACTGCTGAGGTTCAAACTCAAGCAGTGAATCTGCAGGCAGAAAGAAGCGGGACTAACGCTCACTCTGATGGATTCAAGCAAAACTCCTTGTCACCAATGAAGGCAACTAAGCCCCCAGCAACTACAGAGGATCATGCTGACTCATCTGCCCCCAATACAGTTCAGGAAAATGATCAGAGGGTGGATCTATCACCACACACATCCCCGTCACTTTCCAAGGCTAGCAACATGATATCTGAGCTAACGGGTAAGCTGGCAGAACTATCAGAAAGACAATCAGATAAACAAGCATCACCACAACCTCCTGAGACTGGCAATAGGCAATCACCAACAACAGCAGTGGATGTAACCCCAAGCCCCTCTGTATCTCCTTCACCCCCCAGACTGCGTTTTCCTGAGAAAATGGAGAGACTATTGTCTTTAAGCCGGGTGTCTTTGGCAAGCCCAAGAGGACACTCAAATCAAGTACTGTACACAGAGCTGTCTCATGGTCAGGCCTTGTGTACCCCAAAATTTCTAATGATATATCCAACTGCCACAGCACCCAAGAAACAGAGGGCACCACCTCCCTCTGTGATTACAGATAAGACTCAAGGACCATGTGCACAGCTACAGTTCACCAGCAGCAGTGAAGACCTTCATGTTGGAATGAACTGATATAATCTGGGTCCAGATGGTAGTTTTGAAAATAAGCTGGGACCCACGACGTACTTTTCTATTCCTGTGCTAACAAGAAGGAGAGGTGTTCTTATTCATCCTATCAATGGGGTAAACTCGTCAAATCTCCTTCCAGTTCCAAAACAACCACAGAACGCTTCTGTGGAAATTATCCCCACCTTCACTGTAAAACTAGCTCTTCAGAATGTAAGATCACTTAATAAGCCTTTTTTAATTAATGACTTCATCGGTACACACAAACTGGATTTTATGCTTCTTACTGAAACTTGGCTTGAACAATCAAGTAGCTCTATTACTCTTATTGAAGCAACTCCCCCACTCTTTGATTTCATGAGTGTTGGAAGAGCCAATAAATGGGGAGGAGGAATAGTAAATATATACAAGGCATGTTTTCAGTACAAACAGACAACTCTTGGTGATTTTACATCTTTTGAATACCTAAGTGCAATCCTAAAATGTTCTTCTAACATATTAGTGTTGACTATTTACAGACCACCAAGACTTTCTGCACCACTGTTCCTAGAGGAGTTTGGGGAACTGTTGTCAAATATTTGTTTAGAGTTTGACAATCTTATTATTTCTGGGGATTTTAATTTCCATGTTGATAATCCAGATAACACATATGCAAATGAATTTCTTACACTGATTGATGCCTTCAACCTAACACAAGGGCCAACACACTCCCATGGCCACACCCTCGACCTTGTCATCACTAAGGGTCTTAATGTATCTACTAGTGTCATGGACCTGGGTATATCTGATCATTTCTGTGTTTTCTTTGATGTTTCCATTTCCCCTCACTTTCAAAACAAGTCTGTGTCTGTAAAAAAGAGGGTAATTACCAATGGCACAGCGGCTCTTTTTGAGCAGGCACTCTCAGAACTCCCATGCCAATCTTCAGATTGTGCAGATGATCTAATGGAAATTTTAAATTCAAGAATGAAACATATTATGGATGCTATTGCTCCTTTAAAAACCAAAAGAGTCATAGACAAAGGAAAAGCACCCTGGAAACTAAATCCAACAGTTAAAATGTTAAAGAGGGAATGTAGAAAGTCTGAAAGAAAATGGCGTAAATCTAAACTCCAGATTCATTATCAAATCTACAAAGGGATGTTATGTAAATACAACTTAGAAATTTCTAAAGCAAGACAGTCTTTTTTTGCTGACATTATTAATAGGAATATCAACAATGCCCGTGTGCTATTTTCTACAGTTGAAAAGCTAACAAACCCATCAAAACAAATGCCTTCTGAATTTCTCTCAGTTAATACATGCAACGACTTTGCATCTTTTTTCAAAGGAAAGATTGATAAAATACGTATGAATATAGCCACACAGGTGCAAACACTTCAAAATCTGGAACCATTGGATAACGAGAGAGGGGGTCGTAATACAATGTCAACATTTAGTTTAATTGATGTTGAGACTCTGAGAAAAACAGTACAAAGTCTCAGCTCCTCCACATCTGAACTGGACATTTTACCTACAGTCTTTTTCAAATCTGTTCTTCACCTAATATCAGACGAGGTACTTCAGATTATCAACACCTCCTTACGAACTGGCATGTTTCCCTCATCTCTGAAAAAAGCGGTTGTAAAACCCCTACTGAAAAAGAATAACCTGGATGTCTCAGTACTCAACAACTACAGGCCCATATCCAATTTGCCATTCATTGGTAAAATAATTGAAAAAATTGTTTTTAATCAATTAACTGCCTTCCTGACATTAAACGGATGTTTTGATAAGTTTCAGTCAGGTTTTCGTGCCAATCATAGCACTGAAATAGCTCTTACTAAAGTCATGAATGACCTACGTCTCAATTCTGATCCTGGTAAAACATCAGTCTTGGTGCTTTTAGACTTAAGTGCTGCATTTGACACGGTAGATCATTTCATACTGTTACATCGACTGGAGCATTGGGTTGGATTTACTGGTATAGTAATCAACTGGTTAAAATCTTACCGACAACAAAGATTTTTTTATGTGGCCATTGGAGGCCACAGTTCATCACCTGTGTCCTTGAACTGTGGGGTTCCCCGGGCTCAATCCTGGGACCATTACTATTAGGCTTGCATGGTATACCGGTACCAGTATAGTATCGCGGTACTGAGGCATTTAAAACGGTACTATACTGCATTTGTAAAGTATCGGTACTTGCAAAAGTGCGGCAAACTCACCACGTGACGTCGCGTTGTAACTAGGCTACAGCTGAGTGGAGCAGGAGAGGAGAATGGCTGCTGCACCTGTCAATCCCCTAGTTGACAAACCAGGGGCGCAAAGTGCAATATGGAAGTATTTTGGCTTTACCCCAGATGCGGAAGGCCAACCAATAAACTCAGATGCACCCGTTTGCAAACGGTGTTTAAAAACATGTCTGGCGAAGGGCGGCAACACCTCCAACCTTGCTAAACACTTAAAAGACAACCACCCAGACCTGCATGCAGAGCTCAGGGAACGACAGGTAACTCATGAACTGTAATGTTTTTTTTTTTCTTAAAATTCCAGGGAGCCATTAAGCTTAAAATATTTTTGGGAAGTGAGCAAGTCACGTCAGGCCAAAAAAGTCACAACTTTGCATGTATAACGGCATACGCCTTCAATAGCGGAGAATGCAACATGCAGGCTACCCTTTTCAAATGCAATAGCTCAGTAGCCTAGTTAATAGTTCAATGTGCACTCACAGCGACCAACCACATTTCACATTTTCCAATATTGTACACCTAAAAAGTTTGATTCAGTTCGTAACACCCTCGCTCAAAGACGATCAGTAGTCTTTCACAAAACAAATTTAGTGATGTGTCGGAGAACCGGCTCTCTGAAATGACAACAGGAGCAGCGATTGCAGGCTGCTTGTTAGGAGCCGTAGGTGCTGCACTGTCTCTCGCTCCCTCATGCCGTGCGCTGCTGCACGGAGACCAGTAAGGTTTTTTTTTCCCCTTCGGTGCCTCATCTCGTCACACTCTCCCATGCGAGAACTCCGCAGATACAACATTGACCAATCGAGTGTAGCTTTCATTTAAAAAGAAGCGGAGAGGAAAATTAGAGAGGGGGAATTTTCTCACACACACTAAGGTTGACTGTATTTGGAAAATAAAGCCATAAATGATACACATTTCATGCCATGTATGCCTATTTTACATTAGAAATTCAGGTTGCATACATTGCATTGTTTGGAGAGAAATAGGGCTAATGAATTAGGATCTGGTTTTTACCTGCTGAATGAATTTTATAGGCTACTCGAGAGGACAACGCCGTCAATAATAATAAAAATGAAACAATTGAAAAAGTTGTGACAGAGTTTTCTGACATATAGTCTACATATAGTCTTCATGCCGCCACTAACTTTCGATCTGAGCCGACGTTTCGGCAATCTTGATGGTCAAGTGCATATATTATATAGCGTAACAGCCCTGAGACCACGAGGCTATTTTCCCCCATCGCGCGCTTCTGCCCGCGCTTTGAATTTTTAACCACAATCTGAGATGCATTCATGTTTTCACTCCTCCTTTACCAGAAAACACACAATTTGTGCCATTAATAAAGAGATGCAGGTTGTTTCCCTGCCTGCTCTTTTCACACAATGGCAATAGGGCACATTTCGTTTTCATTTAGGAGGAACACGCGAGCTTGAATATCTGCTAAAGTATTTTCACTGCAGAGCTCTGGTGCTTTTGGTCCAGGGACAGTGCCCCCACCCAGTGCCCCTAATTAGCAAGAGAGGGAGAAGGGTGAGGTTTAAGTTGACAGATGTTGGTGTAAACTGTTTATTGGTTCTCGTTACTCTAGTTTGACTCCTTTTATTTAACTGTTCTAAAATTGCTGTTGTTACGATTTTCTATTAATAAAGTCAGTAATGACATTTTCTGCGTTCTCTTTTTTATTTGAAAAAGTATCAAAAAGTATCGAAGTATCGAAATACATTTTTGGTACCGGTACCGGGACCAAAATATTGGTATCGTGACAACACTAATTACTATTCAACCTTTATATGCTCCCACTTGGACAAATTATTAAGAATAACTCAATAAACTTCCATAGCTATGCAGATGACACTCAGCTTTACTTAGCTATGTCACCTAATGACTATACCCCTCTTGAGTCTCTTCATAGATGCATTGACCAAATTAACAAATGGATGTCTCACAATTTTCTTCAGCTGAACGCAGATAAAACTGAAGCAATTATATTTGGCAAAAAGGAGGAAAGGCTTAGGATTGCCACTGTTCTTGAAACTAAGGGGCTTAAAGCAAAGGATACTGTCAAAAACCTTGGTGTCCTTATTGACAGCGAACTTAACTTCAACAGTCATATTAAAGTGGTAAAAAAGTCTGCATTCTATCACCCAAAAAACATTTCTAAACTCAGGGGTCTCATGTCAAAACATGATCTAGAAAAACTTATTCATGCTTTCATCTCCAGTAGGGTTGATTATTGCAATAGCCTTTTCACAGGTCTTCCAAAAAAGACCATCAAAGAGCTTCAACTAATCCAAAATGCAGCAGCAAGGGTTCTTACAAGAACAAAAAGGGTAGTCCATATCACTCCAATCCTAAGGTCTCTGCACTGGCTCCCAGTGAGCTATAGAATTGACTTTAAAGCACTACTTCTTCTATTTAAAACATTAAATGGGATGGGACCCAGCTACCTACTGGATATGTTTCAATTATATGCACCAACTAGGTCTCTAAGATCACAAGAGAAAAACTTGCTAGTAATACCAGCTGTCAAAATGAAGTGTGGTGAAGCAGCCTTTAGTTGCTATGCTGCTAAGCTTTGGAACCAACTTCCAGATGATATCAAAAATGCTCCTACTGTTGTTAGTTTTAAATCCAGGCTCAAGACAAAGCTGTTTTCAGATGCTTTCACTTGATTAATTTTTACCTAAGTAATTAATTTCCTTTAACATAATTTCTTTTAATTTTGATTTTAATGATTTTACTTTCTTTATTTTAATTTCTTTTTAATCTTGGATTTTAATGATTTTACTTTTACTTTAATTCTTTGTTACTGTGATCCTCGTAGATTTTGTCTGCGGGATGATTTTATTTGGTGATCCTCGTAGATTGTGTCTGCGGGACGATTTTTGGTGATCCTCGTGGAAGAGCCACGGGAAGAGCGCGCTTTATGAGTTAAACCCATAATAATTAATCTCGAGGCTGATTCCTTTTTTGAACTTTATTTCATTTTATTATTTTATTTCTACTATTGTTTAATTCTTATTATTTTTCTACCCCAATTATTTTATGTAATTTTATTTTCTATTGTTTACTGTTCTGCTTTTACTTCTGTAAAGCACATTGAACTGCCACTGTGTATGAAATGTGCTATATAAATAAACTTGCCTTGCATGAATTTTTTGAACATGTTCAAAATTTCAGCGACGAAGGAGCGACACTTTGAGACTCATGCGAGGAAATTGGGAAGCCCTGTGAATGTTTCAAGACACTTTTGAAACTCTCTCGTGAATGACGTTTGCAATTTGTCGCAAGCTGTCGCAGCCTAGTGAGATACTACCCTTACTGCTGCTGAGGAGGCAAATACCTCCGTGAAAACCGGCGAACCTGCCAAACTTGGGCAGGTGGCAGTGAGTGTGTGTGACACAGAGGATGATGGTTTAAATAGTCAGTGTGGAGAGGTGAAGAACATGGACTATGAAATGGAGTCAGAGTGTGGGTCTATTGGTGAAAGCTCACAACAGAATGATTTATACTCATTAGAAGAAATTGATGACTTTTAAATAATTATTTCGGAAAAACTGTAAAAATTAAGAATTATTTCAGTGACACAGACAAATTTGTTAGATCGGTTATGGCTTGGCAAAAACGTGTTGGACTTGATGTACTGGATGCAAGGAAACGCTACTGTCTTAATAAACACATCACAGCTCCAAGGAAGATGGTAAAGGAAAGAACCAGCAAAAGGATGAAACTATCTAAATGATTTCATGATCATGCGTCACCAGGTGTGTTTTCTCTCTCTCCTGTCTCCTCCTGTTTCTATCTTTCTCTTTTCTGAATCCATGCATACACTCAGGGTAGCTTCCTTAAATATAAATGGTGGCAGGGATGGACAGAAGAGACCTCTAGTTGCTGAAGTAATCCAACAAAAACAAATGTAGTTTTTTGCAGGAAACCCACAGTGACAGGGAAAATGAGATGGACTGGGGCCTGTGGTGGGAGGGTTTATACACACACAGGCATGGTACTAACTGCTGTGTGTGTGTGTGTGTGTGGGGGGGGGGGTACGGTTTTATTCAGGAAAAACAGTAACATTAAAACTTTTTGTCAACTTTAGAAATTGTTAAAGGAAAGTTGCTGCTTGTTAGGATGGAAATAGAGGGAATTATTTTTTGTTTCGTCAACATATATGCACCAAATGAAGGACAAGAAAGAATTGCTCTTTTCAGCCAACTGAAAGACAAATTAGACCAGTTCAGTGATGATTACCTCATCTTAGGTGGGGAATGGAACTGCACCACAGACTTCACTCTGGACAGAGCTAGTGAGGAACCACATTTTCATTCATCTATTGTTTTAGGCAGGATAATTTCACGTTTAGATTTGTTGGATTCTTGGAGACTCAAACACCCCCCAACAGTTAGACAGTACACATGGGTTAAAGTTAATGACAACAGGGTAAGTGCAGCCAGGTTAGATCGTTTTTACATCTCAGTCACTCAGGTCCAGGTTGGTTAACAGTTCAATCATTCCGGTTGGTTTCACAGATCATCACCTTACCAATTTAGAGTTAATTACCACCTCTGAACAAAAAAAAAAAAAAATCTTATTGGCACTTTAACAACAGGCTGCTGAAAGACTATTTTCTGCAGCAATTTTGAACAGTCCTGGTTAAGGTGGAGATCTGAGAAAGCCAACTTCATATCTCTGAAGCAGTGGTGGGAGGTTGGAAAGTCTCAGACAAACTTTTTGTCAGCAGTACACATCCTTCTCTACAACACAGCTCAAAATGTCTATTCAGCACTTAGAGAACAGTATCCATGACATTGAAAGTAGCTTATATCTGAAACCAACTTCTGCTACCCAAAATTCATTGAACGATAAACAGATGGCACTTAGAACTCTCTTGGAGGAGAGGGTGAAGGGAGCTCTGGTTAGATCACATTTTCAGAACATTAAGGACATGGATGATTCAAGCTCCTTCAATCTGGAGAGGAACATTGGGAGGAGGAAAATGATGACATTTTTGAAGCTCCCCAATGGGACCGTAACAACAGACCCCAAAGAACTGCACTGTGGATTTCTACACCAACTTGTTCTCAGCAGACCGCTGCAGTCCAGAGTGTGCTGCTGAGCTGCTTGAGGAGCTTCCACAGCCGAACCCACAAGAGAAAGCTGATCTGGATCAAGAGCTCAGTCTGGAGGAACTAACTACAGCTGTTGGTCAGATAGCTTCAGGACGAGCACCAGGACTGGATGGGCTTACCGCCTATTTAAATTGTTTTTTTTATTTATTTAAAGCAGTTCTGGGGAATCATTGGCACAGATCTACATGAGGTGCTACTTGAATGTTTTAATGGAGGGTTGCTGCCTTCGTCTTGTCGGAGGGCAGTTCTCTCCCTTTTACCAAACAAAGGGGATTTGGCACTTTTAAAGAACTGGAGACCAGTGGCTCTTTTATGCACTGACTATAAAATACTCTCCAGAGCACTGGCTAACAGACTGCGTTCCAAGAAGAACTATATTGGACGATCTGTTTCTGATTCGGGATTTAATTGATGTTTGTAATGGTTATGATTTGAACGTTGGTGTAATTTCTTTGGACCAGGAAAAAGCTTTTGATAGGGTGGATCACAATTATTTATTTTCTACACTGCGTACATTTGGGTTTGGGGATCCTTTTGTGTCATGGGTGGGTTTATTGTATGGTGGGGCAGAGTGCTTAGTTAAAGTGGGGGGTGGGTTGAGTCGACCTTTTCCTGTTAGGAGGGGGATTAGACAGGGCCACCCCATCTCAGGGCCACCTCATCTCAGGGCCACTGTACAGTCTGGCCACCAAGCCTACTGGGCATACTGAGGAATCACATTCATGGTTTCCTACTACCAGGGTCATGGCATGCTTCTGCTTTTAGGAGTCTCTGTATATGCTGATGTACTGTAAATGTTTTTGTAAGAGACCAGAGGGACATAGAAGCCTTGAAAGCTAGTTTGAGGCTATATGAGGGAGCATCCTCAGCCAAAGTGAACTGGAGTAAGAGCGAGGCTTTTCAGATGGGCCAGTGGGAAGAAGGAACATTGCCTGGAGGTCTACAGTGGCGAAGTAGGGGGTTAAAGGTTTTGGGGGTGTACTTGGGCATAGAAAGTTAACAACAGCAGAACTAGGAGGGTGTGAGGGAGAAGGTGTGTCCAAGGTTGTCTAAATGGAAATGGTTGCTACCCCAGCTGTGGTATAGGGGTCAAGTTCTGGTTGTCAATAACTTAGTCACTTCGACACTGTGGCACAGACTGACTGTTCTCTCCATGCCTAGAGGTCTGATTGAGGACATCCAGTGAACCATCATGGACTTCTTCTGGACAGGACAACATTGGGCACAGGCTTCAGCTTTGTACCTGCCAGTGGAGGAGGGAGGACAAGGTCTCATAGACATCTCTGCCTGGGTGATGGTTTTCAGGCTGCAGACTGCCCAGAGATTGTTTATTGTTAAAAGCGCTATACAAATAAACTTGACTTGACTTGTTGTATCAGGTTGGTGTGAGGTGGCTGGAAATGGCCAGCGCTCTCCTGCAGAAAGCTGGGTGTCTGGGCTACAGTAAGCAGCTTTTCTTGCTGAGGCAGGAGGAAGCTGACCTGACTGGACTTACCTCTTTCTACTCTTTGGTTTTAGTGTTGGAGAGTACTGAAGGTAACCAGAGATTCTGCTCCTCCAGTGGGCCTGTGGCTGTTGGAGGAGCCTTTGTTCTTCAACAGTCTTATTAGAGCAGAGGTTCTGACATCAGCCAGTCTGAGATCTTTTCTCAGAGAGGCTGGATGTGTAAAGCTCGGCCACCTGCTGATGCCCGTGGAGGTCCTGGAGCAGACCATAAACATCAGACTGAGGCTGCTGTCCAGAGTGGTGGAGGTGGAGTTAGGATCATTACCAGAAGGTCTGAAGGCCTTCATCATGGAGGATGCTTCCCTTCCTGATCACTGGGATGAAGCTGCTGAGTACACCTTTCTTCTCCTGGATGTCAGTGCCAATGTCCCTGAATGGCAAGAGGGAGAAGATCATCTCCTTTCCTTCAGAACACCATAGCTGGGAAAGTTTGAAGGCTTGGGGAAGAAAGTGCTGTATTACATGTGAAAGTATGAAACTTTCAGTCACTTTGGAACATAAGCGTTGAGGTGGGCTGAGGTGGGTTTTTTTGGCCCAGGTTTGTCCCTGAAAGGCTGCTGGCGGTCCCTGTATAAACAGACCATTGAAAAATGGGCAGCTGACTTCCAATTGGAAGGTTGTGTACAGGGCTAATAGCCACAAACAGACACACAGCACACCTGGATCCTGATCACAGGGAGGGTTGTTTTTTCTGTTCGCAGCCAGAGACTTTAGCACATTTAATTGTTCAGTGTTCATGTTTTGTTGCACTTTTTGATCTGTTGAGGGTACCGGTTCAGGGTTTCGGGGAGCACTTTTCTTTTCAGTTGTTTATTTATGGTCCAAAGTATTCAGCAAAGAAAGGGAAGATTCACTCACTGATTAATATTTTGTTCGCCACTGCAAATTTGGTTGCAAATATTTGGTTGAGTCATAAAGGCCAATTTATGCTGACAACCCAGTCCTCGCAGATGGCGTCGCAGATGGCGTCTGCAAAGCCCCCCCCTTCGCAGACGCTCTGCGCGCACCTCCCAAAAATTGTGACCACCGCAGACAGTCTTGCAGACAAGAGGGCTCTGATTGGTCCACTCTACATCCGCTGTACACGCACTTCCGCTTCCCTACTTTCCCGGTTTGGTTTGTTTTCATGACCGCCATTTTTAAAAACACGAGCGAAGATGGAGCAGCACGAAGAGCGGTTGATCGAGGAAGTGAGGAAGTACATACATCTATACGACTCCAGTTCTAGTCATTATAAGTAACCGGAGGATAAACACTCCACTAACCACACCCACCAACTACTCCTAGCGATTTCGTGACTTCGCACCCCCTTGCGTTGTGGCGGTGAATAACATTGCGCATGCCTATTACTCCCCGCTCAACGATAAATTACAACTGTCTGTGAAAAGCTATCTGCGAAAGCCTTGTCGCAAGAGCATGCAGAGGCCTTAAGAATGGGCGTCAGGGTGTGGGCTCTGTAGACGCAAAGCAGATCTGCAGAGGACTTCTTAGAGCACGGATCAGAGTGGAACATGCTTTTTATATGTTGGTGGATGATCTTATGACTTTCAGTGACCTGTGGGCTATAGGAGGTGTACTGTGTACCCTCAGAATTGAAGAAGAGTTGCTGCTCTCAATTTGATTTTCATTTCTTTTGTGTGGTGTGTTTTTTTTTCTCCTATGTGAGCAATGACAAGTTAATTGATACCTTTTTGTTTTTTACTTTTTCTTTTAATAAAGATTTTCTTAAGTCAAGTCTCTCTCTCTCTCTCTCTCTCTCTACTTCCTCTGAGACAGGCTTTTTTTGTATTATTAATTAAGCAATTTTTCCCGTCATTGCCTTCATATGTGGTGTCACTGTCCTTGTGTATCTCTGTTCTCATGCAGTGCTATGTGCAATACATGTCCCCCCCACACACACACATCCAAATGAATACTGAGCTTAATATTTTGAAAAATTAAGCTTATGAGTTAAACAAGGAGTAATAAAACTAAAACTTTGAGTGAACCCTAATTTGTGTGTACAGCGATCATGCTGTATCTTAACTCTTATCAGACTACTACCTCATATCTTATTTTGGTTACTTGCTCATTTTCTCATCTTTCTAATAAAAGCACACAACCTTAGCTAGTCAGTGGTCATTCACACCAAGTCATGAAGTAATTACTCTGTGCGCTGAATGATATCTGTTTTTTTGGTATGGATGATCAGACTTTAGAAAATACATATCCAGATGTTTCCTGGCTATCATCACATGGTTAGCAAAGCTCAGATGAACACAAATGAGTGAGGCTGCCATGTTTTTGCTTAGCCAATCAGGTGAAGGCATAGCAAAGTGGAAGACTTTCATAGAAAGTTTCCATAGAAACAACAACGAGTAGTGTGCAGATTTGGACTTGTGGTGTGAGCGCCAAAAAAAAAAAAGTGGGAAGTTCAGTTTAAACTGCATCTGGGGACACTTTGTTTGCTGCTGTGCATAAATAAATAAATATTTTAAACTTAATGGAAATTAATTAAGATATAGGAAGTTCAACTTAACCTTTTAGAGGGGATGAGATGAATACTAGAGTGTAGAATAACATGCAGTACTAGTCAAAAGTTTGGACATCCCTACTCATTCATAGGTTTTTCTGTGTTTTGACTATTTTCTACAGTGTAGAACAATACTAAAGACATCAAAACTATGAAATAACATATGGAACACGTAGGGAATTATGTGGTAAACAAAAAAGTGTTGAAAAAATGTTTTGTATTTTAGATTCTTCAAAGTAGGCACCATTTACCTTGATGATGCTTTGTACACTATTGGCATTATCTTAACCAGCTTCATGAGGTAGTCACCTGGAATGCTTTTCAATTAATAGGTGTGCCTCGTCAAAAGTTAATTAGTGCAATTTCTTGACTTCTTAATGTATTTGAGATCAAATAGTAAATAATAAAAATGCAATCAACAGCCCGAATGCACAACTGTAGTAATCAATATTATGCTAAGAACCACTCAACTAAGTAAAGAGAAACAACATCCATCATCATTGTCATGGAGTGTCTTTTAATGAATTAAAAAAAAAATTAGGTGTTTCCAAACTTTTGACTGGTACTGTATGCCTTATGCATAATTTACAGTTATCTTCTGGGGCTTTTATTTTTGGGACTTGCTTAATGGGACTTGTTTAATAATTTTCCAAACACTATCAATAATATATCAAAACAAGTTCAGGTACTAATAGTTAACATTACTTGCTGTGTCATCATTTTTACCATTTTTACTGAGTTTGTGCTTTCTGGTGGATTTTGAGTTGAACATGACAGAAACAGGTTCACTCAACTAGTCAGTCTAATTGAGTTTAGTGATGTTTACCTCCACTAGCAACCATCACAATGGATCATTTGGCACATTTATTGATCAATCTTTTTGGTTTTGATTTATATTAATCAGTATTAGCAACCGCACATCTTCCTTATTGCAGCAAAGTATTGCATTAGTCAAATTCTGGATATTTGATTGCAAAAAAGAACTAATTCAAGAATGACTAACAGATACAAGGTGTTTATTGCAGATTTTCTGGTTCGTTGATTGTGATTATAGGGGACATGTGTATCAGATCTCTCTCTGACTTCAACATATCCATCCAGTTTATCCAATAATCTGAAAATAATGGGGAAAAATACAGAATATCAATTAAAATCCAGTGAGTGTTATCATTCAACAGTAACTTAATACTGTTCTTATGATTTTCTCTGGAGACAGAAACTGAACATTGAAACTGATGATCTTACAGAGTAAAGAAACTATCAAAATGAGTATGGAAGTTTAAACCACTGCATGCACTTGGATTTAGCTAGCTACCTAACTAACGTATTGTTCATATCAAAGCTGTACTTGCATGTTTACTTAATGACTATGTAGTAGGAGTAATAAAACTGGGGCATTATCTATGCATACTGTACTATTTTTTCCAACAAAATTTTCTTAAGTTTGAAGTCTCAGTATGAACAGTTAAACAGTAAGTGCACTTACACTGCTGATCCAGCTGTTGTAGGCTGAGACACGGGTGAAGACGGTGGGTTTCCTCAGAGTGTTGCAGCCCAGAGATGACACAAAGCTGGTAACTCCATGGACAACATACTGCCCATTCACTAGACAGTTCAGGGGGCCGCCAGAGTCACCCTGTGGTCATAAAAGAGCTATTATATTTACTGTTATGCATAGATTTTAAAAAATATCTTAGTGTTGACTTAGATGTTTAAAATGACCCAGACAACAAAAGACCATCAACATATTTTAACTCAGACCTGGCAACCGGATTCATTGTAGCCTCCAGCGCACACCATGGTGCTCTTGACCGTGCTGCCCCACCAGCTGCTGCTTGAACATGTCCGATGGTCCACCACAGGCAGATAAGCCTGTTTCAGCTTATCAGAGAGCTGACCGCCAGCTGGAGAGATGACAAAATTTTAAATTTAACCCATCATAAATTCTAAGGTCACATACCCTGCACATTTTCAAACCTTTATATTAGACTAATTAATGAAAAGTTATCCATCATTTCCTAGGAGAAAGCAAAGTATTCTGAGTCAATATAAAATACTTTACAAGGGAGATAGGATCAGAGGGAAAACACTATGCATTTGACCTGAAAGACAATATATAAACTATCCTTTCAAGATCAAATATGTTGAGAGAAAAAAAACAACCACCATTTAATTTGGTTATTAAATGAAGTTTGTTATATAACAATTATTCACCAAAGGTGAAGTGAATATCGATGAATAATAACCAAGACAAAGTTGAGGTTATTATTCACCGATATTCGCTGAGCCTGAGGCAAATAATTGTTTTAATATAGATACACAGGTAATTACTTTTAAAAAATCATATTAAAATAATTTACTTCAAACTTCAAAAGCAGCATGCAAATGTAATAAAGGCACAGCGCAAACTTGTCACTTATCTATGCCAAATCACATAAAATACTTTGTTTTGAAACAGATAATATAAATGACAATTCCACCTTACTTTTGAATAGCTTTAGACCAAACTTTGTAGCATCTTTAGTGCTTTTAGGAACAGCATTTTCTTTCATAATTTGTAATTCTTCCTTACTTATGGTGATGAAGCCATTGGCCGCCATTTTGCCAAGTCGCTTGAGGTGATTATCGAGAAATAGTCAGAATCTCTTAACCAATCAGTGCATGCAATTTCCTATAATCACCTCTGTATTTATACTAAAAAAAAATGGTCCATGACAGGGTGGTGTGATTACCACCCCAACTTGATTATTTTCCTATAACAGCCCACCCTGGAGTGCTTTATTTCTCTTATACCACAGATCTGCCAGTGATTACAATTTTGTAATTAATGAATGAATAGCAAGCCATGCTTTTTAACTTTTTTATGGACACATTTAATCTTATGGCACGTCCACCAGACGAGTTAGTTCCTGTTATCATTTATATTAGCTATAAACAGACGTTCCCTCACAAGCTTTTCTTTTATTCTCTTGTGAAGTTACTAAAAAATGCAGCTTGCCATGTGAGTGCAAAATCAGAAAGCCTTCTGTCCTGGAAACTACCCCACGGTAGAAAACCTGCCATCTTTAACAAAGTGCTGTTGCCTGAGACTCCTTCCAGAAGCATTAACAAACTCTTTATCGAAAGATTTACCATATCAACAAATATATGCATTTTCCTTGTTAAATAGTTGCTTATTTTAAATATAACATACTTATTTGACAATAATAGATTAATTAGATGAAAATAATTGACTTATGTAGTTTGTCCACCAAGTCTGTGAATTAGCTGTCACTAAAGAAAAACAATGTATTAGAATGAGCACATAAATATAAATCTATCATTTGAATTACATCCAGAACTACTATCAGTTTTTTTTATTTAAAAAAAAAAATTTCAAGAATTCAAAGATGCCATGTTGTAATTAGCCCTAAAACGATAGTTGGTGTGTGCTTAGCTCACTGACTCTGAGTTCTTCCCCAGCCTGTAATGTAACAGAGGTTGTTGTTGGGCAGGACCTGCCCTGAAGGAGGCAGAGACGCCAGCTGCACATATGAGTTCAGGTAGGCATCAGCAGACAGACGCAGCAGAGCGATGTCATACCTGAGACCAGTACAGAAAATAGACGGAATTTATGAGTCTAAATGTAGTATAACTAATCTTTTGTATCTGCTAAAAACCATAATGGCTGTGCAACATATTACAAAAATCTTAATTGGCTGCATTCAGCCTGGGTGCTAAGTCTTTCTACATGACAAATGGTGTCTATTCTATAGTGCAACCCGGTCCAGGAAATTTATGTACATATGATATACGTATAATGATGTAAAATTGAAGCATGTTTCTGGAATGAGCTTGTGAAGTGAAGGACCTCACCCTGTGAATCACAAGAAAGGTCAGTGGACTTTGATTTAATGACATTCAGCTGGAACAATGTCTAATCAAGTCACCTATAAAAAAGCAATTCATTCAAAGCTCAGGTGACTGTAAGCAAAAGGTATGCTTAGTGCTGTACATATAATCAGGAAATGGTGGGAATGATTCCAAGTGTCCACTTGATAATGAAAACTACATAGTTAAGGAGGTCCAGTGCATTACCACTGACATGGTGCCCAAAAGTCCTACTGGTGATCCTGGCCATAATTCATCAGATAGATAAGACAAAGGAGAAGGCCATCTGAATGCCACTGGTTGGAAAGCCAACAATGTTAGACATTATCAAATAAAGATGGAGTAAACATCCAAATAGGGAATCAGCAGGAGGATAGTAGGATATATCTGAACAGGTGAGCATCCAAGGTCTCCTTGTTTCCAAGCATAGATAATTTTACACCTTCCTTTTCCCAAAACTAAGAAGGATAAACACAACTGAACAAATACTCCTTGGCTTCATGATTAAAATTCAGAAGTGCTTTAGGTCTGAGTGATGTTCAGAAGATTGTTCTGCACTGTAAAAAAAAAAAAAAAATTACACCAACTTAAAAATTCAAGGCAACTTACTGCACAGGATTTTTGAGTTTATGTGACAACTAAGATTTTTAAGTTTTGAAGAAAGTTGTGCCAACTTATACTTTTGGTCTCAGATAACTTAGCCTTCATATTCACACAAACTTACTTTTTTTCAGTTTTACATGATAAGAATTCAACTTTAAGGCCACTAATCTTTCATCCAAGTAAAAACTTCAAAATTTGAGTTCAATTTTCTTTTTATCCCACAATAAAACAAATAACAATCCAGTTCAAATAGCATGTTTATTTTAACATGATGGTAGCAAAACTGCTATAAAACTGTAGTGGCAGTGCTTTTAAGGTAAGAGTAAGCTCAGTTTGAGCCAGGACCTAACCGACAGTTAGTTCAAACATACTTACGCACCCAACAGCCTGCATCATTTGTGCCAAATTGTGCTGTGTGCTATTGTTCGTAAAGACGTGCAGTTTGCAATTTGTCAACCTTTTGAATATGTATGTGTTTTAATAGATTCACTCTTTATGTTCATTGTATGCATATTATACACCATTGTATGCCATTTGTAGCATTTTAATTGGCTGGTACTGAATTGTTTGCACATTTCATTTGTCAAATTAGCTTCAGGCTTAAAATAAGTGAATGTGTGACTTAACAAAAAAGCACTGCCACTACAGTTTTATAGCAGTTTTGCTACCATCATGTTAAAATAAACATGCTATTTGAACTGGATTGTTATTTGTTTTATTATGGGATAAAAAGAAAATTGAACTCACATTTTGAAGTTTTTACTTGGATGAAAGATTAGTGGCCTTAAAGTTGAATTCTTATCATGTAAAACTGAAAAAAAAGTAAGTTTGTGTGAATATGAAGGCTAAGTTATCTGAGACCAAAAGTATAAGTTGGCACAACTTTCTTCAAAACTTAAAAATCTTAGTTGTCACATAAACTCAAAAATCCTGTGCAGTAAGTTGCCTTGAATTTTTAAGTTGGTGTAACTTTTTTTTTTTACAGTGTGTAATTCAAATTCTACAGCACAGTGTTTCAGATTCAGAACCTCATTGGCGCTATGAGACTATTTGTACTGTATGCTCATATAATATGATGAAACACGGTGGAACAATTGTTAATATTTGAAGCTAATAGTAATAATGAACAGTGAAATGTTAGTTTTAGTGATCTCATACCCTCCAGCAACATTGTTACGATTCCACCCAGGGTGAATATGGACAGCACTGACACTCATGTACTGCTCTGTGCCTTCATGGGTATAAAGGTCATGATCTCCCAGGACAACACGCCATGTTCTCTGCCTGTAAAGATATATTTGTAAAGCATAAGAAAAACAAAGGAATTGTTCATGTTTATACAGTACCAGTCGAAAGTTTAGACACACCTTCTAATTCAGTTTTTTTTAAATAAATTAAAAGACACCTCATGTCTTAAAGTAATAATGGACTGTAATTTCTCTTTACTTAGTTGAGTGGTTCTTGACATACACTCACCAGCCACTTTATGAGGAACTTGTTCTTGAGTCAAATGGCCCTTTTCCACTTCCCTTTTTCAGCTCACTTCAGCCCGACACGGCTCACGTTTCGACTACCGTAGAGCAGCACGACTCAGCTCGCTTCAGCCCTGCTTAGCACCCAAAACTCGCACGGTTTTGGAGTAGGGCTGAAGCGAGCCAAACCGAGCTGAGTGGGGCTAGGGGCGTGAGCAGACACTCCCCTGTGCACTGATTGGTGAGGAGGAGTGTCCTCACATGCCCACACGCCCCGCGAGCACGCTGGGATCTGTAAACACCGTAAACCCGGAAGAATAATAATTACGAATTACGAGAATTTCTGAAGCCTTATGCGCCTCGCCTCATCTATACGCTCTTGCCAGTATCTGCTGGCGTTGTCGGTGACAACAAGCCACAGCACCAAGACCAGCAACACTAACGACTCCATGTCCTCCATGTTTATTGTTTACTATCCGGGTCGTGAGACTACCGCTTAAAAGATCACTGATGTCACTGTTTGCGCCGCCTAACGACATCACGTGACGTCCACCCACTTTCACTAACTCCACCCAATGTGTCCACCCACTTCCAGCCAGCACGCTTCAGCGCGGTTGTAGTTGAAATGCAACTCCAACAGCCCCACTCAGCTCGACTCAGCCCAACTCAGCCGTGTTGGTAGTGGAAAATATGATTCCTGCTCTTGGCTGGCAGGAGTGGAACCCAATGTGGTCTTCTGCTGTTGAATGCTGAGATGCTTTTCTGTTCAGCACAGTTGTAAATAGTTGCTATGAGTTGCTCTATCCTTCCTAGCAGCTCGAACCAATCTGGCCATTTTCCTCTGACCTCTCTTATCAACAAGGCGTTTCCACCCACAGAACTGTTGCTCACTCAATGTTTTTTGTTTCTTGCACCATTCTGTGTAAACTCTAGAGACTCTTATTTGTGGAAACCCTAGGAGATCAGCAGTTTCTGAAATACTCACCAGTCCATCTGGCACCAACACCCATGCCACAGTGAAAGTCACAGAGATCACAATTTTTCCCATTCTGATTTTGAACATTTAACTGAAGTTCTTGATTTGTATCTGCATGATTTTATGCATTTTATGCATTGATGTCAAGGGATTGGCTGATTAGATAACTGCATACAACAGCAGGTATATGGGTGTACCTAATAAAGTGGCCGGTGAGTGTAATATGGATTACTACTACAGTTGTGGAATAGGGCTATTTACTGTATTTTTATTATTTATTATTTGCTGTTTGATCTCAAACACATTAAGAAGGCAAGAAATTACACTAACTTTTGATGAGGCACAGCTGTTAATTGAAAAGCATTCCAGGTGACTACCTCATGAAGCTGGTAATGCCAATAGTGTGCAAAACATCATCAAGATAAACATTAGCTACTTTGAAGAATCTAACATATGAAACATATTTTGTTTAACACTTTTTTTGTTTAACACATAGTTCCAGAAATGTTCCATACATTATTTCATAGTTTTGATGTCTTCAGTATTGTTCTACAATGTAGAAAATAGTCAAAATACAGAAAAACCTATGAATGAGTAGATGTGTCCAACTTTTGACTGGTACTGTATTCATTCACATTCTAAGTGTGTATTCATTGTTTGTACTGTATGTCAGGAGAAGTAATAAACTGTCAGTAGAAATGTCAGTACTTGGATGTCAATCATTAATTTATATCTTATGATTTCACTTGCTTGCTTGCTTACTTACTTGAAAAAGCTGTCACACAGCAGTTATGCTCATATTTACACAGGAATAAAATCCATGAAATGTATCAGTCAGGATTTAGACCTCATCATAACACAGAGACAGCTCTGGTTAACCTCCTAGGGCTTAGCGGTCACATGCGTGGACAGCACTTTATGGAAATTCAGAACAAGAATCCACATATGTGGACATACTTTTTCTCTAAAAGTACATCTTATCAAAAGATGATGCTTAGTTTTTATTCTAATCAGGTTCTAATAAGCCCAAATAGCAAAGAGAAATAAAAAATGCATGTAAAAAAACAGCTTGGGCCTTAGGAGGTAATAAATGACCTACTGTTGGCGTCTGACCAGGACTGTGTCTCGCTGCTTGTGTTGCTTGACCTTAGTGCAGCATTTGATACCATTGATCATTCCATTCTTCTGGATAGACTAGAAAATGTTGTGGGAGTGAAGGGAACAGCCCTCTCCTGGCTCAGGTCTTATTTAACTGATCACTATCAGTATGTTGTTGTAAATGGTGATTTTTCTAGACATACCAAGGTAAAGTTTGGTGTTCCACAAGGTTCTGTCTTGGGTCCACTGCTTTTTTCTTTACATATGTTACCTCTGGTGGTGTAGTGGTTAGCAATGTTGCCTCACAGCAAGAAGGTCCTGGGTTTGAGCCCAGTGGCCAATGAGGGCCTTTCTGTGTGGAGTTTGCATGTTCTCCCCGCGTCTGCGTGGGTTTCCTCTGGGCACTCCGGTTTCCCCCACAGTCCAAAGACATGCAGGTTAGGTTAATTGGTGGCTCTAAATTGACCGTAAGTGTGAGTGTGAATGGTTGTTTCTCTGTGTGTCAGCCCTGCGATAACCTGGCGACTTGTCCAGGGTGTACTCCGCCTCTCACCCATAGTCAGCAGGGATAGGCTCCAGCTTGCCTGCGACCCTGTAGAACAGGATAAGTGGCTACAGATAATGGATGGATGGATGGATGGATGTTACCTCTGGGTGATATTATTTGTAAACATGATATTAGTTTCCACTGTTATGCTGATGACACACAGTTGTATGTTTCTGCAAAACCAGATGAGAGACACCAGCTTAATAGAATTGAGGAATGTGTAAAGGACATTAGACACTGGATGCTTATTAACTTCCTTCTGCTTAACTCTGACAAGACTGAAGTACTTGTACTAGGACCACATGCAGCCAGAAGTATGTTTTCTGATTACATAGTAACTCTGGATGGCCTTTCTGTTTCTTCATGTGCAAAAGTAAAAGATCTCGGGGTGATTATTGACCCCAGTCTTTCATTTGAAACTCATATCGATAACATTACCTGGATAGCTTTCTTTCATCTTAGAAATATTGCTAAGATAAGAAATTTAATGTCACTACATGATTCAGAAAAAAACTAGTTCATGCTTTTGTTACCTCCAGGTTGGATTACTGTAATGCCTTACTGTCTGGATGTTCCAATAAGTGTATAAACAAGCTCCAGTTAGTTCAAAATGCAGCAGCAAGAGTCCTTCCTAGAACTAGAAAATATGATCACATCACCCGTCTTATCCACACTGCATTGGCTCCCAATCAAATTTCGATTGATTATAAAATACTACTATTGACCTTTAAAGCACTGAATGGTCTCACGCCACAGTACCTGAGCCAACTTCTGGTCCTTTATGACCCACCCCGCCTACTTAGATCAAAAGGTGCAGGCTATCTACTGGTACCTCGTATTGTGAAGGCTACATCAGGGGGCAGAGCCTTTTCTTACAAAGCCCCACAGTTATGGAACAGCTTTCCAAGTAGTGTTCGGGAATCAGACACAGTCTCAGCGTTCAAGTCTATGCTGAAAACATATCTGTTTAGTCAAGCCTTTTGTTAATAGTTTTTATGAGGTAAAGGAGTAGATCTGGAGAGTCCTCAGACATAGAGTGTTTTGGTAAACTGGGATGTATGGATGCTGTCAGTCCCCCACTCGCTTGCTCACTCGAGTTTGTTGACAGGGTAGTGGCTGGCTGCTTTATGTCCCGGGGCTCCCTCATGCCTGTGTTACCTTCTGGCTCTCCCCTTTTAGTTATGCTGTCATAGTTAGTTTTGCTGGAGTCCCTGCTTGCACTCAGCGGAAAATGTATACGGTTTCTACTTATTCAGGTGACATTGGGCATACTTAACAACCTGCCCCCCCCCCGTCTGTCCCTCTGAGTTACATGTCAATTCTGAAATTGAGATGCTGACCTCTTCTGCTCCTTGGACCTACCTGATCCATCCTGATGCCCTATGTCTGGTTGGAGTCTCATCACATTGCTCCTGTGGAGGACGGCCCCATATGGACAGTTGAAAGTTACACTTGGAAGATGCTTTAGAACACTTACAGTAATGCTTTTATGACTGAGGACTACAGTTGACTTGCTAACTTTAGGACTGCAGTTGTCATGAACAGTTTTGCACTCAGGTTTCCATCAGTTGAAGAGTTATAACAACAACGAAACTGAGTTCATGTTAAAACTGTTAATGTTATAGTCATGTTGTCTGTTGTTGCCCAAATGAGGATGGGTTCCCCTCGAGGTTTCTTCCTCACGTCATCTGACGGAGTTTTTTCTTGCCACCGTCGCCACAGTTTTGCTCATTGGATATAGATTAGGGATAAAATTAGCTTATGTTTAAAGTCATTCAAATTCTGTAAAGCTGCTTTGCGACAATGTCTATTGTTAAAAGTGCTATAGAAATAAACTTGACTTGACTACTTGCCCTCTTGTTTTATGTTTTACAATAATAACAGGACAGAATTTTTATTTTTTGTTTCTTACACCTTAGTTTAATTTTATTTGAGTTCATTACTTATTATTAAATGTGTTTCATTAAATTGATTATAATTTATGTTATACATTTGTTTTCTTTTTAGGCCTCATCACAGTACTGAATCAGCACTGATTAATGTATAAGTCACATACTCCTGGCCTCCAGTGAAGGTTGGATTAGATGATTTCAGTTAAACATTTGCTACCATAGGGGTGGCATGGTGGTGGAGTGGTTAGTACTGTCACCTCACAGCAAGAAGGTTCTGGGTTTGAGTCCAGTGGCCGATGAGGGCCTTTCTGTGTGGAGTTTGCATGTTCTCCTTGTGTCTGTGTGGGTTTCCTCTGGGTGCTCTGGTTTCCCCCACAGTCCAAAGACATACAGGTTAGGCTAATTGGTGGCTCTTAATTGACCATAGGTGTGAATGCGAGTGTGAATGGTTGTTTGTCTCTATTGCCGCTTTTCCACTACAAACGCGGCTGAGTCGGGCTGAGCCATGCCGTGCTGAGTCGGGCTGAGCGGGGCTGTTGGAGTTGCATTTCAACTACAACCGCGCTGAACCGTGCTGGCTGGAAGTGGGTGGACACATTGGGTGGAGTTAGTGAAAGTGGGTGGACGTCAGGTGATGTCGTTAAGCAGCGCAGTGACATCAGTGAGCTTTTAAGCGGTAGTCTCACGACCCGAATAGTAAACAATAAACATGGAGGACATGGAGTCGTTAGTGTTGCTGGTCTTGATGCTGTGGCTTGTTGTCACCGACAACGCGGACAGATACTGGCAAGAGCATATAGATGAGGCGAGGCGCATAAGGCTTCAGAAATTCTCGTAATTCGTAATTATTCTCCTTCCGGGTTTGCGGTGTTTACAGATCCCAGCGCGCTCGCGGGGCATGTGTGGGCATGTGAGGACACTCCTCCTCACCAATCAGTGCACAGGGGAGTGTCTGCTCACGCCCCCAGCCTCACTCGGCACGGCTTGGCTCGCTTCAGCCCCACTCCAAAACGGTGCGAGTTTTAGGGGCTAAGCAGGGCTGAAACGAGCTGAGTCGTGCTGGTTTTTGGTAGTCGAAACGCGAGCCGTGTCGGGCTGAAGTGAGCTGAAGCGAACTGAAGTGAGCTGAAAAAGGGTAGTGGAAAAGGGCCATATGTGTCAGTGCCCTGTGATGATCTGCCAACTTATCCAGTTTGTACCCCACCTCTCGCCCATAGTCAGCTAGGATAGGCTCCAGCTTGCCTGCGACCCTGCACAGGATAAGTGGTAATGGATGATGGATGGATTTAATAATATAGATCACAATATTCTTTTCGACAGTCTGAAAAATGTCCTGCTCTTTCATTACCTTTGGCTTGCAAATTGTAAATGTACAATTACTTTTGTATGTCAATGCATACAAAAGTAATGTACAGTATTTCACTAGTCTTGGGTCAAGAGTCACTGTCTTTTATCCTATATGTATTACCTCTGGGTACAATTACTTTTAAACTTTTGTCTTAGCTTCCACTGCTATGCAGTTGACACACAGCTGTAGGTTTCTGCAAAACCATGTAATCACTATCAGCTTATTAATACTAAAGAATGTATAAAGGACGTTAGATAGTGGATACTGAGTAACATCTTCTGACTGAGTTCTCCCATGAAAAATCTACTTCTACTATGACCACAGGCAGCTAAGAAACAGGCTTTCTGATCATGCAGTCACTCTGAATGATGTCTTCAGTTACACCATGTAGTGCAGCAAAAGACTATTTTGTGATTATTGAGTCTCGTCTCTTGTTTGAAGCCCATTGAGAAAACATTACCAGGAGAGCCTTTCTTAATTTCAGAAAATAAGAAATATAATGTCACTGCATTGTGCAGGGAAAAAAAAACTATTTCATGCTTTTATTACCTCTAATATTCTTAGCTCTAGCAGTCAAGAATGCAGCAGCCTGTGTCCTGCCTAGAACCAGACATTTTGACCATATTAACCCTATTTTATTCACATTTACACTTTCTCTGAGTATAAAATTTTCCTTTGATTATAAAACCTACCTTCTAATGGTTGTTGTAATCATAAAGACTGTCCTGTTCACAATTCAGGTCTCCGATACACAAGGAGCTCACAGTGAATATCCTTCAGCACACCGAGTATTTCACTCTTCTACATCTGAATATTGTAATGATTTATAATCCTACTATCTGGTGTTACTCATAATAGGATGGTTGCCTTTTGAGATTGGTTCCTCTCAAGGTTTCATCCTCATGTCATATCAAGGAGTTTTTCCTTATGGCTGTCACTGCTATCTTGCTCATTATGGATTTTAATCTACATCTGATTTTCTTTACAGCTCCTTTATGGCAAGGTCTCTTTTTAACAGCGCGATACAAATAAAATTTAATTTACTTGAATCTCATTGGACTGTAAAGATCATTTAGTGATGATCTTTCTGCTGTGACATTTTCTACAGACAGTGCACAATCTAATTATCTACACAGACCTGATGTTTTTAATAACCCATGTTAGATTGTGTTCTGTATGAGTTTGTGACTCACGTGTCAACACAGTGAGCAGCAGTCATAACCCAGCGAGTTCTGATCAGAGATCCACCGCATGTGTGGTAGTAGGAACTGCCAGACAAATACTGTAGTGAGATCTACAGAGAGAGAATGAGAGAGAGAGAGAGAGAGAGAGAGAATGTTAATCACATATCCTCAACCTGATAAGGTGTGATCATATACAGTATCATCAAGTTGAAGCCATTTGTAACTGCACAAACAGAGTATTTTATACAAAGGGCTACTTTGAGTCATATATATATATATATATATATATATATATATATATAAATCTCCTTCTCACCCCCGGCGGGGGGGTGGTATCCATGTCATCCTCAAGCTCGGGTCCTCTACCAGAGGCCTGGGAGTTTGAGGGTTCTGCGCAGTATCTTCGATGTTCCTAGGACTGCGCTCTTCTGGACTGAGGCTTCAGATGTTGTTCCTGGGATTTGCTGGTGCCACTCTCCCGGTTTGGGGGTTACTGCCCCAAGTGCCCCCACTACCACGGGGACCACGCAACCCTTGACCTTCCACATCCGTTCCAGCTGCTCTTTCAACCCTTGATACTTCTCAAGTTTCTCATGTTCCTTCTTCTTGATGTTGGCGTCAGCTGGGATCGCCACATCTATCACCACCACCCTCTTCTGCTCTTTGTCCACCACCACTATGTCCGGTTGGTTAGCCAGGATCTGTTTGTCAGTCTGGAAGCTGAAGTCCCACAGAATCTTGGCCCTGTTGTTCTCAGCCACCTTCTGTGGTATGGCCCATTGGGACTTGGGTACTTCTATTCCATACTGGTTGCAGATGTTCCTGTATACTATCCCAGCCACTTGGTTGTGCCTCTCCATGTACGCTGATCCAGCTAGCATCTTACACCCTGCTACTATGTGCTGGACTGTTTCAGGGGCTTCTTTGCACAGTCTGCATCTTGGGTCTGATCTACTCTGGTAGATCCTGGCCTCTATGGCTCTTGTGCTTATGGCCTGTTCTTGTGCTGCCATGATTAGTGCCTCTGTGCTGTCTGTCAGTCCTGCATTATCCAGCCACTGGTAGGATTTCTTGATATCAGCCACTTCCTCTATCTGACGGTGGTACATGCCATGTAGGGGTTTGTCTCTCCAGGTTGTCTGTTCCTCCTCCTCCTCTGCACTCTCATCAGGGTTCTGCTGCCTGAGACATTCACTTAGCAGTTCATCCTTTGGGGCCATCTTTCTGATGTATTCTTGGATTTTCGATGTTTCATCCTGGACCGTGGTCTTGATGCTCACTAGCCCTCGGCCTCCCTCTTTCCTCTTAGTGTATAGTCTCAGGGTGCTGGACTTGGGGTGGAACCCTCCATGCATGGTGAGGAGCTTTCTAGTCTTGATATCTGTGGCTTCTATCTCCTCCTTTGGCCAGTTTATGATACCAGCGGGGTATCTGATGACTGCTAGTGCGTACATGTTGATGGCTCGGACCTTGTTCTTACCATTCAGCTGACTTTTCAGGACCTGCCTTACTCTCTGGAGGTATTTGGCTGTGGTTGACTTCCTTGTGGCTTCTTCATGGTTTCCATTAGCCTGTGGGATGCCAAGGTACTTGTAGCTGTCTTGGATATCACCTATGTTGCCCTCTGGTAGGTCAATCCCCTCAGTCCGGATCATCTTGCCTCTCTTTGAGACCATCTGGCCACACTTGTCCAATCCGAATGACATCCCTATGTCATCACTGTAGATCCGGGTGGTGTGGATCAGCGAGTCTATTTCTCACTCGTTCCTGACATACAGCTTGATGTCATCCATGTAGAGCAGGTGGCTGATTGTTGCCCCACTACGGAATCGGTACCCGTAGCCGCTCTTCGTGATGATCTGACTGAGGGGGTTCAGGCCTATGCAGAACAGCAGTGATGATAGCGCATCTCCTTGGTATATGCCGCACTTGATGTTGACTTGGGCAATGGGTTTTGAGTTGGCCTCTAGGGTTGTCTTCCACATTTCCATTGAGTTCTGGATGAAGGTCCTTAGGTTCCTGTTGATCTTATACAGTTCCAGACATTCCAGTATCCATGTGTGTGGCATTGAGTCGTAGGCTTTCTTGTAGTCAATCCAGGCAGTGCACAGGTTGGTTTGTCTCTTCTTACAGTCTCGGGCAACTGTTCTATCAACCAGTAGCTGGTGCTTGGCTCCTCTGGTATACACACACACACACACACACACACACACACAGTTTGTGAACCCTTTAGAATTTTCTATATTTCTGCATAAATATGACCTAAAACATCATCAGATTTTCACACAAGTCCTAAAAGAAGATAAAGAGAACCAAGTTAAATAAATGAGACAAAAATATTATACTTGGTCATTTATTTATTGAGGAAAATTATCCAATATTACATCTCTGTGAGTGGCAAAAGTATGGGAACCTTTGCTTTCAGCATCTGGTGTGACCCCCTTGTGCAGCAATAACTGCAACTAAACGTTTCCGGTAACTGTTGATCAGTCTTGCATACCAGCTTGGAGGAATTTTAGGCCATTCCTCCGTACAGAACAGCTTCAACTCTGGGGCGTTCTGGGGCATTGGTGGGTTTCTGCACATGAACTGCTCGCTTCAGGTCCTTCCACAACATTTCAATTGGATTAAAGTCAGGACTTTGACTTGGCCATTCCAAAACATTAACTTTACTCTTCTTTAACCATTCTTTGGTAGAATGACTTGTGTGCTTAGGGTCGTTGTCTTGCTGCATGACCCACCTTCTCTTGAGATTCAGTTCATGGACAGATGTTAAGCATATTTGATAAATAGTGGCAAAGTCATGTTAAATAGCTTACACAGTGATGTCATGCTGAACGTGAGTGCCTGCGTGTACCGGGATGTATATATTGAGCATGCGCAGAATAAAAGCCCAGTGAGCTAGTTAGTGTCAGAGGCCAAAGAGACAGTGGTGTGTCAGTTATTTTCTCCGTTGAATATTAGCCATTAGCTGCTGCTAGTTAGCCACTGTGGTGACTGTACACATGATAGACTGCTGCGGAAATGTCTAACGCTACAGGTTATGGGCCCAGTCAGGCAGGCCACAGGTGGCTGAGACTTTTATTCGACGGTGATGAGAAAAGTTACGAACTCTGGGAAACAAGGTTCCTCGCGCACATGGAGTTGCGTGGTCTCAGAGGTGTTATCCTGGAGGATCCAGAGATAGATTCAGATGACGAAGGAACTCTCGCGGAAGATGAGGCAAAGAACAGAGAGGCTTATGCAGAGCTCGTGCAATGTCTGGACAACAAGAGTTTGTCGCTGGTAATGAGAGATGTGAAACGTGATGGAAGAAAAGCACTGGGGATTCTTCGCGAGCACTACGCAGGAAAGGACAAACCCCACATTGTGAGTTTGTACTGTGAACTTTCTTCGCTCTATAAAGCTAGCAATGAAACAGTTACTGACTATATAATTCGAGCAGAGACTATATTCACATCATTAAGAAGAGCAGATGAACAAATAAGTGATGGACTTCAGATAGCAATGGTAGTAAAAGGGCTACCTGAGTCATACAAGCCGTTCGTAGTGCACATCACACAGACAAATGATGTTGTCACGTTCGTCGAGTTTAAAACGAAACTGCGAAGTTATGAGAGTACAGAGAAATATGGGAGAAGTGATGTGAATGTGGAAGACAATGTAATGAATACTAGCGGGGCAACGAAAGCACGTGGTAGAGGACGTGGAAAGAAAATGGGCTTGGCTGATGTCGAGTGTTATACGTGCGGTAAAAAGGGACACATGGCTAGGGCATGTCTGGACAACACCCAACAGAGAAGAGAAGATCAAAAGTGGGACACACCACGGCGAGGCAGAGGGTGTGGTCGAGGACGAGGCCGTGACTACGTGAAAGCTGATGGAGAGGCCTAAGAAGAGTCTACAACTTTCTGTTTCTTCCAGATAAGTGACTGTCCAATACAGCAAGGAAACAAGAAGGGTCTCATGGTTGACTGTGGCGCCACTTCACACATGATCAATGATGCCACAAAATTCAAAACGGTGGACAAGAGCTTCAGACCCGAGGGCCACAAGATTGAGCTTGCCGACGGGACCAAGGTGAGCGGGGTGGCGAAAATGAGAGGAGACGCCAAGATCTACTTGCTGGACAGTGAGGGACGACGAGTGAGAACAAGACTCAAGCAAGCACTCTACATCCCATCATTTCCACAGAACATCTTTTCAGTCAAAGCGGCGACAGCCAACGGAGCTGAGATTCGCTTCAAGGACGGTGATGACTGGCTGGTCAACAAGGACGGTACAAAGTTCAAAATAGAGGTGTATGGTAGGCTGTATTACCTTAGCACAGTAGAGGATGAAAATGTTGATGAAGTGTATGGTTGTCATGACATTCAAACCTGGCATAGGATACTTAGTCATTGTAATTTTGATGATATTGCAAAATTGGAAAAGGTGGTTGAAGGAATGTCGATAAAAGGGAAAAATGACAAGTCAAAGTTTCTCAGAGTCCATAGCCTCTCTAAATCTTTTAGGTAAAAACTGTGAAATATGCATACAGGGCAAGTTTACACAAAGCAGAAACAGGCAGGCAGAAGCCAAAGCTACTGCAGTGCTAGAGCTAGTACACACAGACTTGTGCGGCCCTATATAACCAGCAGATAAGGATGGATACAGATATGCGATAGCATTTACTGATGATTACAGTGGGATGATTTTTCCATACTTTATTAAAGCAAAAAGTGACACGACAAAAGCTACGGAGAAATTCATAGCAGACGTAGCTCCATATTGAAAGATAAAGTGCATAAGGTCAGATAACGGTACAGAGTTTACCGGGCAGGAGTTCCAGTCTTTACTTAGGAGTAAAGGGATAAGGCACGAGACAAGTGCACCCTACTCACCTCATCAGAACGGAACTGCCGAAAGAGGATGGAGGACCCTATTTGAGATGTCACGATGCATGCTGTTGGAGAGTAACCTCCCAAAGCAATTATGGACCTATGCTGTACAGACAGCAGCCCAAATTCGTAACAGGTGTTACAGTAAACGCCTAGAGCAGACACCTTACCATGTTTTCACAGGAAAAACACCTAACCTATCTCACATGAAGGTATTTGGCTCTGAATGTTACATATATAAGCAGGAAAAGAAGAAGTTGGATTCTAAATGTGACAAAGGGATCTTTGTCGGCTATGATAAGTATAGCCCAGCATACAATGTGTATTATCCTGAGACAGGGAAAGTCCTAAAACATAGGCTAGTGAAATTTATCACCAAAGGTAGCGCAGATAGGCAAACTCAGACAGATTGTGACATGGGGGACAACATTGAGAGTTATGGAAATACTCCACCAAAGATAGTCAACCAGGGTCAGGGACAGCCTGAAGAGAGTAGAGAGCCTAGTGTGGAGGAGACTACTGAGGCAGATCCAACCCAGGCAGATAGCACTCAGAGAGAACAGGGAGAAAGGAGATATCCTACAAGAGAGAGAAAAGCTCCAGAGTACTTAAAGGAGTACCAATGTAAAGCTGAGTGTGATAATGATGAATGTGAAAACGTGGATTATTTCTACAGGGTGGCCTATGATGTACCTAAAAGATTTAGAGAGGCTATGGACTCTGAGAAATCAAAAATATGGACTGATGCAATGAGAGAAGAGATGAACTCTTTAACAGAGAATGAGACTTTCACTCTGACTCCACTGCCGAAGGGCAAACAAGCAGTGGGAGGTTGCTGGGTATATGCAGTGAAAGAGAGCCCAGATGGATCTGAGACTTGTAATGCCAGATATGTGGCAAAGGGGTATGGTCAAGTGGAAGGGATTGACTATAAAGAGACATTCTCACCCACGGCCAACATGACCTCTGTCCGAGCATTAATGCAGGTTGCTGTACAGGAGGATCTTACACTACACCAAATGGATGTAAAGTCTGCTTACATCCATGCTCCAATGGACTGCGAGGTATATATGGAGCAGCCGGAAGGTTTTGAGATTAAGTCAGAAACAGGAGAACACTTAGTGTGCAAAATCAGCAAGTCATTGTATGGGTTAAAACAGTCCGGTCGTAACTGGAACCTGTTACTGCATGATCACCTTATGGGCAATGGTTTTGTGCAAAATGATGCTGATCATTCAGTGCGTTTACATGCACATAGAGAGAATCAAATTTCTGCCGTTGCTCGACTGAAATCGAAGTTCAAAATGCCATGTATACACCTTAATTCGGCTGAAATTGAACCGAACTTGATTTCTCGGAATCGAGCTACATGACCTAGATTATGCGATTTCTGCCGAGCTACTTAGTGCATGTATACCCTATTGAGCTACGTATTCGAGCTACTTACTTCAGCACTGCCCCTTCCGGAAGTGACGAGACCACAAGGGAAACACAACAGCCTCGGTCGGCATGACAACGAATCATGACAACAGCATGAATCTTTTCTTTTTGTGGCATTGTTCGCACTGTTAAAATTTAGCTCACTTACTGTATCACCAAATACATCTGTACAGCTGTTGCATAGCTGTGAATTGTGTACATAAACAAGTCATTGTATTTGTGTGTGTGTGTATATATAGATGTCCAACATCTGAAGAATGTCAATAAAAACAAAACAATTGAACTTTTTGTGTGTTTATTAAGACATAAGTTAAATTGTAAGCAAAAAATAATAATTTTTTTTGTTAGCAAAAAATGGACTTTAGAAAAATATTATTGTGCAAAATAAGTTGTCTTACAAAACAGTGGTCTGCGCCGGACAGTTTGTGGCCATATAGTCTGTTAGAGCAAGCCTAACAGCTTGAACACAGAACTGCCAGTGTTGCCAGATTGGGGGGTTTTAAGTGCATTTTAGCGGATTAGAACATGTTTTGAGCTGGAATACGTCAGCAGTATCTGGCAACACTATAGCTCTTCTTCATGACGACAACCGGAAGTGTACCAACACGATGGGGCGTGTAGCGCCATGTGTGGCTCGGATGCACAATAGCCCGATTTCACTTGTGCATGTAGAATTGGATTTCTCTGGCACCCCTGCTGGGACCCTTTGCTCGATTACCGACAGTAGCTCGATTTGGACGTGCATGTAAACGTACTGACTGTGTCTACAGCAGAGAATCTGACAATGAGAAAGTGATTCTGTTAGTGTGGGTAGACGACTTGATCATAGCAGCAAGTAACGACACATTACTCAGTGATGTAAAGGAGATGCTGAAGAGAAGGTTTAAGATGAAGGATATGGGTCCACTTAAGCACTTTCTGGGTATTGACTTTAGTCACAGTGAAGGAGAGATCAAAATGACTCAAAAGAGACACATTGTGAAAATGTTAGCAAAATTTGGAATGTCTGAATGTAAACCGAGATCCACCCCATCTGAGCAAAAGTTGAATTTTGACAATCAGGGTGAGGCTATTGACTCAACAGGATATAGAGAAATAGTAGGTAGCTTGATTTACATTATGACATGTACCAGACCTGACTTGAGCTGGGTTGTTAGTAAGCTTTCACAACACTTAGCTGAACCAAAGCAACAGCATTGGGTTGCAGCAAAACACCTACTGAGATACCTAAAGGGTATGATAGATCAAGAATTACACTATCGAAAATGTGAGGAAAGCCTACAACTTGAGGGATATAGTGAATCTGATTGGGCAACTGACAAAAGTGATAGGAGGAGCACAACTGGATACTGTTTCAGTTTAACTGAGAGTGGTCCAGTTATATCATGGAAGAGTAGAAAGCAGCCAACAGTGGCACTATCTACCTGCGAGGCGGAGTATATAGCGCTAGCAGCCACTACTCAAGAGAGTATGTACCTAGTACAACTGCTTAAAGGAATGGATGGTAGTAACCAGCATGTACCAGTCAAGATATATGAGGACAATCAGGGGGCAATAGTGTTGTCTAAGAACCCAGTATGCAGACAGAGAAGCAAACATGTATGTTCTGCACACACAGAAGGGAAGATATTAATAGAATACTGCCCTACTGCAAACATGGTAGCTGATGTTCTTACCAAGCCATTGACAAAGGTTAAATTTGAGAAGTTCAAGGGATATTTGTTTGGAGAGTAATGAGAGCTGACAGATGTAAATGTTTCGGGAGAGAAATGTGAACTGTTAAGTTATGTAATGATAAGTTTTATTTGAAGTTTTCAGAACACTGCCTGTACTGTATGCCAAAGGTTTTATTTTGAGTTTTGGAGTTATGTATTTTTGGTTTTGTTTACCACTAGAGGGAGCTATAAACATGTCTTTGAGTGGGAGTGTTAAGCATATTTGATAAATAGTGGCAAAGTCATGTTAAATAGCTTACACAGTGATGTCATGCTGAACGTGAGTGCCTGCATGATATTGAGCATGCACAGAATAAAAGGCCAGTGAGTTAATTAGTGTCAGAGGCCAAAGAGACAGTGGTGTGTCAGTTATTTTCTCCCGTGAATATTAGCCATGAACTGCTGCTAGTTAGCCACTGTGGTGACTGTACACACAATAGACTGCTGTGGAAATGTCTAACGCTACAACAGATGTCCTGAGATTTTCCTTTAGAATTCGCTGGTATAATTCAGAATTAATTTTTCCATCAATGATGGCAAGCCATCCTGGCCCAGATGCAGCAAAACAGGCCCAAACCACGATACTCCCACCATCATGTTTCACAGATTGGATAAGGTTCTTATGCTGGAGTGCAGTGTTTTCCTTTCTCCAAACATAACACTTCTCATTTAAACCAAAAAAGTTCTATTTTGGTCTTATCCATCCACAAAACATTTTTCCAATAGCCTTCTGGCTTGTCCACGTGATCTTTAGCAAACTGCAGACGAGCAGCAATGTTCTTTTTGGAGAGCAGTGGCTTTCTCCTTGCAACCCTGCCATGTACACCATTGTTGTTCAGTGTTCTGCTGATGTTGGACTCATGAACATTAACATTAGCCAATATGAGAGAGGCCTTCAGTTGCTTAGAAGTTACTCTGGGGACCTTTGTGACCTCGCTGACTATTACACAACTTGCTCTTGGAGTGATCTTTGTTGGTTGACCACTCCTGGGGAGGGTAACAATGGTCTTGAATTTCCTCCATTTGTACACAATCTGTCTGACTGTGGATGGGTGGAGTCCAAACTCTTTAGAGATGGTTTTGTAATCTTTTACAGCCTGATGAGCATCAACAACACTTTTTCTGAGGTCCTCAGAAATCTCCTTTGTTCGTGCCATGATACACTTCCACAAATATGTGTTGTGAAGATCAGACTTTGTTCTTTAAATAAAACAGGGTGCCCACTCACACCTGATTGTCATTCCATTGATTGAAAAGACCTGACTCTAATTTCACCTTCAAATTAACTGATAATCCTAAAGGTTCACATACTTTTGCCACTCACAGATATGCATTATTGGATCATTTTCCTCAGTAAATAAATGACCAAGTCTAATATTTTTTCTCATTTGTTTAATTGGGTTCTCTTTATCTACTTTTAGGGCTTGTGTGAAAATCTGATGATGTTTTAGGTCATATTTATGCAGAAATATAGAAAATTCTAAAGGGTTCACAAACTTTCAAGCCCCGCTGTGTGTGTGTGTGTGTGTGTGTGTGTGTAATGGGAAGTATACATGTGTGTATGATAGATGTATCATTTCCATCCATCATTTCCATTATCTGTAGCCACTTATCCTGTTCTACAGGGTCGCAGGCAAGCTGGAGCCTATCCCAGCTGACTATGGGCGAGAGGCAGGGTACACCCTGGACAAGTCACCAGGTTATCGCAGGGCGATGCATCATTTTACAGGATATATAAATTTATATACACACACTGTATTTACAGTATATATGCATGATATTTATATTATATATCAAGGAATAGTGTTTGTGTGTGTATATGTGTATATCTATTGTATATACATTCGATCCACACTAACTGGACACGAGCAATCCTGCGCCCTGATTGGCTACTCTACTACTAGGCTATCAGCTCATATACCATGAGTAGAGAAAAACAAAATGACAGAGCGTGTTGCTGAACCAACAGAGGATGAAATAAAATTTTCACTCAAAAACAAAACCTCAAAAAATGCCAAGAAAAGCAACAAAATATGGAATAAAAGTATTTGATGACAAGAATGTATCTTTTAAAATGTTTTAAAGAATTATTTTTATCGCATTTTTCACAAATTGCTACTGTCATTTTGCTGGTTTGTTTACATTTTAAGTGGAAATGATTTTGTCCGATGTTTTGTCCAAAATTGTTTTTTATCGAATTTGCAAAAAATAAAAATGCTCTGTTTCTCAAAAGCCAGTGAATGTGGATACAATACAATAGCTATTCCACTCAATCTTGTCGTACATGGCTTATAGCCAACTGGGCACTACGTGTCTTGTTGGCTATCAGCTCAAGTACGACTCGATTGAATGGAATAACTGTTTTATATATATACTGGGTGCGATTTGCTGGGGGGGATGGTGGGGATCATCCCCCCCTCTGGTTTTTATCTCTGCTGAAAAAAATCCTCGGGGACAACCCTGTCAATAAAACAAACAAACCCCCCAAAAAGTTGACATGACAGGCATGTTGTGACATAGTTTTCTATGGTCTACATTGCACTCACTTTCAAAATGACCCGAAGTGGCAGCTTTGATGTTCATGAACGTCCCCAGCAAATAGATACATTGTAGATAATAACAATATCCAGGCTGGACGACAACGGTGTGCTTGCTGCGTGTGCTGTGCTGTGCCCCTTAAGCTGGCCGAAGGATGAAGGCGAGCGCATTCTGTTTGGGGAAGACAAACTTGTCAGAATTCAAAAAACCCTGGCAGCTGAGGTCTCTGACACCGCTCTGCTGCTGAAAGAATTGACAGTACAAGTTCAATGGAGTCCAAGGAGAAAATCTCCTCAACTTGCTTTCTGTCGTCTCTACACTTCCCGTGTCAACAGCAGAGTGTGAACGTGGATTTAGCGCCATGAATCACATCCTTACTGATGAGCGCAACAGAATGAATGTATCCATACTGAACAGCCTTCTTTTCCTCACTGTCAATGGGCCAGATGTGCGTTCCTTCCCTGCTGAGAAATTCGCAGAAATGTGGATTAAAGAAGGGCGAAACGCGGCAGATAGCGCACCGACGGGAAAGCAGAAAAGGCCACATGAACTGCGCCATTAGAGCAAACTGTTAATTTAGTATTCATGTATTTTAGTGATTTTCGAGTCACTGTCCATTTAATCTGGAGGGAGAGAAACATCACAGCAATGCAACAAGCAATGCGAACTTTGTTGTGTGTTAGTGTTCATGTATTTAGTCAGAGAGATAGGAAGATGAATTTACTATCTCTGGTTTAGTGTTCGTTTTCATTTAGTGTTATTCATTTGATATCATCGGATGTTATTGAGCTGTTAGCCTATTGTTACCTTAATTTTGTGACGTTTCATGATTAAAAAAAAAACATCCCCCTTTCTGTTTTTTTGACAAATCGCACCCTGTATATATATACACATATATACACACACACACATACACACACACACACACACAGTCCTTTACATATAGTATAACTGGAGTATAAATGAGAGTGACACTTTGTCAAAGATTTGCTGAAGAAGCTTCTATTTATTTCTATAAATATTTATTTGGAAGTTTTTAAGGGTGTAAATTCCAAAAACCAATGTTTATGACTCTTCATAAAGGAGCAATAGTCAATAATTTACCTGCCAGCGCCATGAGTTAGGCGGGGCCACCTCTCCACCCACAACTCTCTCCTCTACATTCTCCAGGTACCTGGGCTCAGGCCTCTTTTCGGCTAGAGCTACACAGAGAGAGAGAGAGTTATATATGTCCACAGCCCTTTATACATTTTCAGTGAAAGTACATGCTAGTTGTTATTCAGGAACAGTCATGGTCTGATGCAGCCTTCAGCAAAAACAAGTCCAGTATGACCAAAAATATTAAGCTTAACATCACATCCATTACATTTTGTTATTTTTTGTCTGAATGTTTCTAATTTTCTCAGTTTGTATGACAGTGATGGCTTACCCAGGCCCACCAAGATGCTCAGCAAAAGGAATCTCAGCATGGTTGCAGTTGGTCAGGACTCACAAACTTCAGTATTGTTATGCCACTGCTTTATATACTACCACACAGAGAGGAATGATCGATTAGAGTCTTAAATTTTCCATCACAGGTGTGCACGATCTCATGGTTATCAGCCACCAAGGTTATATTCCTTCCATGGTGGTAAACCCCGAAAACCTTTATTATTAAAAAAAAAACTGAACAGCATTTACTCAGGTTTAAAAGGGGAAACAGGATCTAAATCCATATGCAAAACTGGAGACTAAACCTTCACTTACATTTGAACCCATCTGAGAGAAGTGTCTGTAACCCCATTTCTAAAAAAGTCAGGATGCTCTGTAAAATATAAATAAAAACAGAATGCGATGATTTGCAAATCATATAAACCCAAAATTTAACTGAAAATAGTACAACGGCAACATATTAAATGCTGAAACGGATAAATTTTATTGTTGTTTGAAAAAATATATGCTATTTTTTAATTTGATGTCAGCAACACATTCTTAAAAAAGTTGGGACAGGGGCAGGTTTATTACTGTGTTGCATCACCTCTACTTTTAACAACGCTCTGTAAACGTCTGGGCACTGAAGAGACCAATTGCTATATTCTCGAAAGTGAAATGATGTCACATTCTAACCTGATTATACAATTTCTGTTGCTCAACAGTTTGGGGTCAACTTTGTTGTAGTTTTCATCAGATGCCAAATGTTTTCAAAGGCTGACAGGGCTGGACTGTAAGCAGGCCAGGTTAGCACCTGGACTCTTTCACTATGGAGATATGTAGTTGGAATATGTGCAGAATGTAGGTGTCATTGTCTTCCCTCTCCTCTTTAGCCCAGAGGACATAGCATGCATGAGTTCCAAAAATTATTTAAAATTTTGATTTGTCAGACCACAGGACAGTTTTCCATCTTGCCACAGATCATTCCTCTCTGTGTGATAGTATATAAAGCAGTGACATAAATGAGCTTGGGCCCAGAGAAGGTGGTGGTGTTTCTGGACATTGTTTACATGTGGTTTCTTTGCAGAGTAGAATTTTAACTTGCATTTGTGGATGCAGTAATGAAATGTGTTCACAGACAATGGTTTTCAGACGTGTTCCTGAGCCCATGCAGTGATTTCCAATAATTCAGTCTGCTTTTAATGCAGTGCTGTTTGAGGGCCTGAAGATCATGGGCATCCAACATTGGTTTTCAGCCTTGTCCCTTGCATACTGAGATTTCTCCAGATTCTCTGAATTGTTTAATGATATTATGTACCATAGATGATGTGATCCCCAAATTCATTGCAATTTTACGTCAAGGAAGGTTATTCTTAAATTGTACTGTTTGCCCATGCAGTCTTGCACAGAGTGGTGAACCCATCTCCATCTTTACTTCTGAAAGACTCAGCCTCTCTGGGATGCTCTTTTTATACCCAATCATGTTACTGGCCCATTGTCAATTAACCAAATTAGTTGTGAGATGTTCCACCAGGTTTTTTAAAAAATTATTTATTTATTTATTTATTTATTTACAGCTTTTAGCAGATGCCCTTATCCAAAGCATCCTTTGTAGTACTTTGTAAGTTTGATCAAAAAAATATATCTTCTTCCTAGTTCAAAATATCAGGCTCTATAAATGCCATCAAATTAAAATCCACTTAAGCCTAGGTCACTACCGGACGTACGATTTTTTTGGCTGTGCGATTTTTGGCGTTTCCCAAATCGCTGCGTTTTTTTTTGTTCATGGAGAAAGACGCACGTTGGCCGTAAGTTTGTCTTGCAACCTGAAAAAAACGTAAGTACCCGTAGAGTTTGTTTGACATGACAAAGAACCTCTGCGGCCGGTCTGCGGCCAGTCTACGGCTCAAAAATCAGCACGTCACACGCGCGCCCTCGTGCGTTTCCCGCGCGCCCTTCGTGCGTTTCTTGCACGTAGACCGACTGTAGGAGCACGTACGGCCGGTTGTGACCGAGGCTTTAGAGAGAAAGCACAAGTCATTGCTTGTGTTGCTTGTTGAAGAGCAAGGTCTTCAGTCTTTGTTTGGAGACAGCCAGTGATTCAGCTGTTCAGGCAACCAAGGACAGTTTATTCCACCACCTGCAGTCTTGATACATGCCTTCTTTATGCCATGAGGAATAGTGGATTCAGTAGAGTCAGGCTAGAGACTTCAAGGGTTGCGCACAGTGGGGTGTCATATATTTCTTCAGGTAGGTGGTCCATTTTTGACTTTGTAGGCAATATGGCTGTATATCCCTTAGCAAAAAGTAGTATACTTAAAGTTCATTTTATTAAGTATGCTTCAGTATGAGTATAAGTATAGCAAGTATACTACAGACCATGTACTTTTAGTGTACTAGAAAGTATACAAATTTAATACTTTTTCGGACTAAATTGGAACATTTCAAGTTTATAAAAGTATACTTTAAAGTTCATTTTAAGTTTGCAAAAGTACACTTTAAAGTATACAACAAGTACACTCATCTATATACTATCAATGTACTTGGTATATCCCTCTTGCATGCTTAAAGTATACCACAAGTACACTTATCGATATACTTCTTTTTTTGGGCTTTTTTCACCTTTAATGGATAGGACAGTGTAGAGACAGGAAATGGATCAGGAAATTACCTTGGGTTGGAATCGAACCCAGGTCCCCAGATTTATGGTATGGCGCTTTAGTTGACTGAGCCACAACACCCCTTGGTTACATACTTCAAGTCCCTATTTTTAGTTTATTATTGTATACTTTAAGTATACTGTTATAAACGTTGGTTATTTCACGAGTTTACTTGTTATGCTTTAAGTTTGCTTGGCATATTACTTGTAGCTTACTATTTATATACTGGAAATATACTCCTTAATGTATTCTTAAAGTTTACTCATACTGTATGTACACAAGAGTGTGATGCATTTACAAAATCACAAGACAGAATGTTGAAAACAAGTTTGATATATTTTCAAACATTTCAAAAATAAAGACCTATGAAATCAAGTCCTTCCTTACTGGAGAAATTGATCAATAAAGTCAAGTCAAAAGTTTTTCTGTTTTTGTGTATGATTTTAAGGTACATAAAGATAATACAATTGAGCACACATACTATATACTGTAAAGTTTTAAACTCCAGCATTATATTATATTAATATATAAATTAAATGTTAAGCATGAGTCAATGACGACCTTATTATGCACTTGGAGCAAGATATACTAAGTATTAGTACTTTGTGGCAGAAAAACGTGAAAAGTATACTAAAGTATACGTTTTAGTATTAAAGTATAAGTCTTAGTATTAATGTACTTAGTCTTAGACTTTTATTTATACTTTTCAGTATAAGCCAAGTATACTTCACTATACTACTCTTAAGTATATAAAATATAGTTTATAAAAAGTCAACTTCAAGTATACTTCTGCAGTTTTAGTAAAAAATAAGTATACTCATAGTACACTTGAATAAACTTCTTTTTGCTAAGTGAGGTGTTTCAGTTTTGTAAATATGGCAGAGAGAAAAAAAGAGAGGCTGGTGAAGGAACTACTGTTTATGTCGACTATAAAAATAAAGCAAAAAATACTATAAATTACAACTATAACAAGGTTCTGTTCCAGATGCAACAGTGCAGCTCTGGACTGGTAACCAGCTTTAAAATAGTCTAAAACTGCTTTTCTCTGTCTTATACATACAGAACACAACCCACAGAGGGTTAAATATGGGAAGATTATTTGTCATGCACTCGCCAGGGGGACTGCACAGGAGCCACAGGCAACTGCTTATATTTGCTAATTTATTTAGGCTTTCCTGAGAAACATCATCAAAATCCACACCTGGAGTGCAAACTCTGGTAGACAAGGTGAACCAAGATAAACCAAAGTCTGAGCTTAGTTTGTCCTATCTGTACTTCCTGTTTAGAGCAACTTATGTCAGTTGTTTTCAAGATTTTATGTATGCTTGTTCAGTTGTGCCCTAAATGCATTTTCACATCTTGTGATCTGGTATAACGGGAATGTCAGAGTAATGACTCACTTTTTGAGATAGCTTTCATGAAGAATGTGATTGATGTGGTGAAAATCCATTAAATGATATGAGTACATTCAAGATAAGTGTGAAATCTATGGAATTCTAATGACTAAAACAATCACTTCAAGCAATCACATTAGATCACTCAAACATGGCTGTGCATTAACATCAGAAACAAATCAGAATCTGGACCTGTTGAAGAATTTCTTTCAGAGGATAAATTATATATAAAATTTACAACAGCAGGGACAGGGCATCCCCTTGGTATATGCCGCATTTGATGGTGATCTGTGTTATTGGCTTGAAGTTGGCTTCTAGGGTTGTTTTCCACAGCTTCATTGAGTTCTTGATGAAGGTTCTTAGAGTCTTGTTGATGCTGTACAGTTTCAAGAATTCCAGGATCCATGTATGGGGCATCAAATCATAGGCTTTCATGTCACCAATCTATGCACCACCTGGATTGACATGTCTGGTTTTGCAGTCTCAAGCTACTCCACTGTTTACCAGTAGCTGATGTCTTGCTCCTCTGGTGTTCCTACCAATTCCTTTCTGGACCTCACTCATGTATTGAGTCATGTGCCTACTCATTTTATCCATTATTATGCCTGACAGGTGCTTCCATGTTGTGCAAAGGCAAGTTATTGGGTGGTAGTTGGATGGCACTGTTCCCTTCTGCGGGTCCTTCAGGATCAGGACAATCTGACCCTCAGTCAGCCATTCTAGGTGAATCCCATCCATGAGCAGCTGGTTCATCTGTGCTGCCAAGCGCTCATATAGCGAGGTTCTCTTGTTTAGCTAGTAGGCGTGAACCATATCCAGGCCTGGTGCTGTCCAGTTTTTAATTTTCGAGACCCTTACTTGGATGTTTGCCACAGTGATGGCTACTGGGTCTTGTTCAGGAAGATTGCCATGTTTGGCTCTCAGGTCTATTAGCCACTGAACACTGCTATTATATTGTTTTTTCCTTCTCCCATATCCCTTTCCAGTATTGTTCAATCTCCAGCCTTGGTGGATCTGAAACCATGCTGTTTTTACCCTGCCACTGGGTGTACACCTTTGATGGTTGAGTGGAGAACATCCGATTTATTCTCCTGGCTTCAGCTTTGCTTGTGTTCCTCCTTAGATGGGTAGCCAGGGCTGTGAGTCTTTGTTTGGCATTTTCTAGGGTCTCAGGTATGGACAGCTTGCTGTATTTCTTAGGTAGCCCTTTCCTTGTCATACCTTTCTGGAGTTCTGATAGCTTGCTAACTTCTTTCTGGGTCACCTTGATCTTAGCCTCCAATATTCTCTTCCATATTGCACCTTATGATTAGTGTCCATCTTATAGCCAAGGATTTTGTGATGTGTATCACAAAAATACATTTGTGATATATATCAGCTTGTTGGTCTCAGTGATGGCTGTAGTAGTGATCGTTCCTACTACTGCATTCACATCTTCCAGGAGGTCTTGATAGTCGGGCACGGTGGTTCCAGGTGTTCAGCTTTGTTACTATCTTCAATTTCAGATCAGCTGCTCATGTATTAAGCTGTTGCTCACAAGGGTATGTTGCTGGGAGGTTTTCAGTCTCAGAGTGTGGGGATAATGATGAAGAACCCCCCGGCTCCTCCTTGCCGTAGCATTGCTCTCCAGTTGTAATATTAGTTGCTGCTTGCAGATATTGGAACATTGAGCTGCAAGTTGTTTTGGTGTTACTGTAGATGTTGGGGTTACTAGGGTTAATTGCAGAGTAGCATTCCAACAATCCAGTGTTCCCAGCTCTTGTCCATGAGTGTCTTGCTCTTGTTCCAGTGGAACATTTCTCATCATGTTGCCAGTATGACTCTTGGGTTTGTTTGTTTTTTTGCCTCTCATTGATGAAGTAGGCAGGTAACATTAAGGGCCTAGCCTACAGCCCCTCACTGGAGTTGCCTCAACCAGGGCGCGAATCCATGACCTCAGTGATGTTACCAACTGAGCTATATATACCAATCATATTAACAAAACACTTGTCTGGAAAGTTGGTGTCCAGACTAAACCAAAGAATTAGCCTTTACTGTCATTATACATGTACACAAGTAATATAATGAAATGTTTTTCATCACGTTTTGAAAGGAAGATGATGGTCAGAGCATTGGGTTCAAAAATTGTCATGCCTTGGAGCAATTCATGGTTAAAGGGCAAATGTGTCAGCTTAGTGGTCTTGTGATTTGAACTATAAACCCTTCTATTAGTAGCCCACAATGACATCAGTTACCATATTGACCATGGGTGTCACCAATCCCAGAAACTATTCAGGAGTTCATTCAAAAGTTTGGACCCACCTTCTCATTCATAGGTTTTTCTGCATTTTGACTACTTTCTACATTGTAAAACAATACTGAAGACATCAAAATTATGAAATAACATGCAGAACATGTATGGAATTATTTGGGAAACAAAAAAGGGTTTAAAAAAAGCCACCGTTGACCTTGATGATGCTTTGCACACTATTGGCATTATCTTAACGAGCTTCATGATATAGTCACCTGGAATGTTTTTCAATTAATAAGTGTGCCTTGTCAAAAGTTAATTTGTGGAATTTCTTCCTTCTTAAAGTGTTTTAGATCTCATCTCATTATCTCTAGCCGCTTTATCCTGTTCTACAGGGTCGCAGGCAAGCTGGAGCCTATCCCAGCTGACTATGGGTGAAAGGCGGGGTACACCCTGGACAAGTCGCCAGGTCATCACAGGGCTGACACATAGACAACCATTCACATTCACACCTACGGTCAATTTAGAGTCACCAGTTAACCTAACCTGCATGTCTTTGGACTGTGGGGGAAACCGGAGCACCCGGAAGAAAGCCACGCGGACACGGGGAGAACATGCAAACTCTGCACAGAAAGGCCCTCGCTGGCCACGGGGCTTGAACCCAGACCTTCTTGCTGTGAGGTGACAGCACTAATCACTACACCACCGTGCCACCACCGTTACATGCAATATATAAAAGAATGAAGTGACACCACCGTGTCACCCCATTTTTGAGATCATCAAACAATAAATAATCTTCTTCTTCTGGGTTGGGTCCCTTTCCAAGGGCTAAGTAAGTTCAGCCGGCTAGCCTCTCCTTAGTGGCACTGTGGTGTAGTAGTTCACTGTTTCAGATGGGTTAAATGCAGAGAGGAATTTCACTGTGCTTAAGTGTATGTGTGATTAAATAAAGTTGTTGTTGTTCTTCTCTGCTGCCCTGCTTTTGGTCATGGGCAATTTAGAGTAGCCAAACAACCTACAGTGGTGCTTGAAAGTTTGTGAACCCTTTAGAATTTTCTGTATTTCTGCATAAATATGACCTAAAACATCATCAGATTTTCACACAAGTCCTAAAAGTAGATAAAGAGAACCCAGTTAAATAAATGAGACAAAAAATATTATACTTGGTCATTTATTTATTGAGGAAAATTATCCAATATTACATCTCTGTGAGTGGCAAAAGTATGGGAACCTTTGCTTTCAGCATCTGGTGTGACCCCCTTGTGCAGCAATAACTGCAACTAAATGTTTTCGGTAACTGTTGATCAGTCTTGCACACTGGCTTGGAGGAATTTTAGCCCATTCCTCTGTACAGAACAGCTTCAACTCTGGGTCGTTGGTGGGTTTCTGCACATGAATTGCTCACTTCAGGTCCTTACACAACATTTTGATTGGATTAAGGCCAGGACTTTGACTTGACCATTCCAAAACATTAACTTTATTCTTCTTTAACCATTTGTAGCGCGAATAATGTGTGGGTGGAGCACAGAGGACGGCAGGACAGCGTTTGGAGGTAGAGAAGGCTTATTTATTTTCCCCAACTTTTCAGTCTAGGCAGCGTAAGCACACACACACTCAGACACACACACACTCTTCCTCCAATCCCGGGACACGCTCCCTCTGCTCTCTCTCAGCCTCCTTAAATAGGGAGTGGTTTACTGAGGAAAACACACACAAAACACAGGTTAATTACCGTCAGGTGTAGCGATTCTGCCACTCACCTTCCCTGGCTCCACCCTCCTGTCACAGACCGGCGCTTGACCACGCCCCCGCTGCCACACCATTCTTTGGTAGAATGACTTGTGTGCTTAGGGTCGTTGTCTTGCTGCATGACCCACTTTCTCTTGAGATTCAGTTCATGGACAGATGTCCTGACATTTTCCTTTAGAAATCGCTGGAATAATTCAGAATTCATTTTTCCATCAATGATGGCAAGTCGTCCTGGCCCAGATGCAGCAAAACAGGCTCAAGCCATGATACTACCACCACCATATTTCACAGATGGGATAAGATTCTTATGCTGGAATGCAGCGTTTTCCTTTCTCCAAACATAACGCTTCTCATTTAAACCAAAAAGTTCTATTTTGGTCTTATCCGTCCACAAAACATTTTTCCAATAGCCTTCTGGCTTGTCCACGTGATCTTTAGCAAACAGCAGATGAGCAGCAATATTCTTTTGAGAGAGCAGTGGCTTTCTCCTTGCAACCCTGTCACCTGCAACCCTGTTGTTCAGTGTTCTCCTGATGGTGGACTCATGAAGATTAACATTAGCCAATGTGAGAGAGGCCTTCAGTTGCTTAGAAGTTACTCTGGGGTCCTTTGTGACCTCGCCGAGTATTACACAACTTGCTCTTGGAGTGATCTTTGTTGGTTGACCACTCCTGGGGAGGGTAACAATGGTCTTGAATTTCCTCCATTTGTACACAATCTGTCTGACTGTGGATTGGTGGAGTCCAAACTCTTTAGAGATGGTTTTGTATCCTTTTCCAGCCTGATGAGCATCAACAATTTTTTTTTCTGAGGTCCTCAGAAATCTCCTTTGTTTGTGTCATGATACACTTCCACAAACATGTGTTGTGAAGATCAGACTTTGATGGATCCCTGTTCTTTAAATAAAACAGGGTGCCCACTCACATCTAATTTCACCTTCAAATTAACTGCTAATCCTAGAGGTTCACATACTTTTGCCACTCACAGGTATGTAATATTGGATCATTTTTCTCAATAAATAAATGAACAAGTATAATATTTTTGTCTCATTTGTTTAACTGGGTTCTCTTTATCTACATTTAGGACTTGTGTGAAAATCTGATGTTTTAGATCATATTTATGCAGAAATATAGAAAATTCTAAAGGGTTCACAAACTTTCAAGTATGACTGTAACTGCATGTCTTTGGACTGTGGGGTCAAGAACTGCTCAACTAAATAAACAGAAATGACAGTCCATCATTAATTTTAGAAATTAATTCATAAAAATAAGGGGGGGGGGGGGGGGGGGGGGGACACTGAATTTATTTGTGTCCAAACTTTTGCCTGGTACTGTGTGTATGAGTGATTCCACGCTTATGGGTACTGAAATGGGGACATGAACTTATTCACCTAAAACCATTTCTTTTTTTACCATCAGGTCACAAAACATGTAATCTTTAATGAATGATATGTTAAAAGATAACTTTAATTTTCTGAGATGTAATAAAAACATATTTATATGCCAAAGTCAAGCCTATGAGTTCCAAAATGATGTCTGTTACATTACTTCTGTTACGATTGTCCATCTCGCGTCTGTTACAAATTAATTACAATCTAGCTATATACCATGTTAATCTTATTGAAAGAATGTGTATGTTTATTCTACTACACATGTTTATTAATTATATTTGCTAAAACATCACCTTCCTATGTTTCAAAAAGTAATTCTACATTGTTAAAATTGAGAATATATATGTCAACAC
>NC_083594.1:26344198-26346698 GCF_027579695.1 Neoarius graeffei
GGAACAGGACCACCTTCAACAGCAGTGCACAGCAATGGAAGTGGGCGCGGTGGTTCGGATCCCCGACGCGCCAGAGGCCGCCCTCGATCGGGCCGGAGCGTATCGCATACCGGTGAGTATCCAAGGGGCTACATATCAGGCATTGGTGGATTCTGGTTGTAATCAGACCTCAATTCGCCAAAGCCTGGTTCAAAATGAGGCATTGGGGGGAGCACAAGGGGTGAAGGTTTTGTGTGTGCACGGGGATGTTCACAGCTACCCTTTGGTGTCGGTCCATATTATTTTCAGAGGGGAAAAATTTATAGTGAAGGCGGCGGTTAATCCTCGCCTTACCCACTCGTTAATTTTGGGGACTGATTGGCTGGGATTTCGGGGTTTAATGACGCGCCTAGTAGAGAGTGGGTCCTGCCAGTTGACAGGGGGAGGTCCCGGTGTCGTTTTGGCGGGAGCAGCTGTCGCAGAGCCGTCTACGTCATCTCCGCGTCAGGGTGAGGAGCCACCGGCTCCTCCTCTCTCTATTGGGGAATCCCTCGCGGATTTCCCATTAGAGCAGTCGCGAGACGAGACTCTGCGGCATGCGTTTGACCAAGTGAGAGTAATCGATGGTCAAACGCTCCCGCCGAACGCCACCCCGTCCTTCCCCTACTTCACGATTATGAAGGATAGGTTATACCGAGTGACGCAGGACACTCAAACTAAAGAGCGAGTCACGCAGCTTTTGATTCCAAAGAGCCGCCGGGAATTGGTATTCCAGGCGGCTCACTTTAATCCCATGGCTGGACACTTAGGGCAGGATAAAACACTAGCCCGAATAATGGCCCGATTCTATTGGCTGGGGATTCGCGGCGATGTCCGTAGGTGGTGTACGGCATGCCGCGAATGCCAGTTAGTAAATCCAGCGGCCATTCCAAAAGCGCCATTGCGCCCTCTACCGTTAATCGAGACCCCGTTTGAAAGAATTGGGATGGATCTCGTCGGGCCATTAGATCGGTCAGCACGAGGGTACCGCTTTATATTAGTTCTAGTGGACTATGCAACGCGATACCCGGAAGCAGTGCCTCTGCGCAATATCTCAGCACGCAGTATTGCAGAGGCACTCTTCCGCGTCATCTCCCGAGTTGGAATCCCGAAAGAGATTCTGATTGATCAAGGCACTACGTTTATGTCACGAACACTACGCGAACTGTATGGGTTATTGGGGATTAAGCCGATCCGCACCAGTGTATATCACCCACAAACGGACGGTTTAGTAGAACGGTTCAACTGCACCCTCAAAAATATCATGAAAAAATTCGTAAGTGAGGACGCACGTAATTGGGATAAGTGGCTCGAACCATTGCTGTTCTCAGTGCGAGAGGTCCCTCAAGCCTCCACGGGGTTCTCCCCGTTCGAATTATTATATGGGCGTAAGCCGTGCGGCATCCTGGACGTGCTGCGGGAAAATTGGGAGGAGGGACCTTCACAAAGTAAGAATGAAATTCAGTACGTTATGGACCTGCGCGCAAAACTCCACACGCTCACCCACCTAACTCAGGAGAATTTGCGGCAGGCCCAGGAACGGCAAGCCCGCCTGTACAACAAGGGTACGCGCCTTAGAGAGTTCACACCGGGAGATAAAGTACTCGTACTCTTGCCCACGTCGAGCTCCAAATTAATCGCCAAGTGGCAAGGACCCTTTGAGGTCACACGGCGAGTCGGGGACGTCGACTATGAGGTGAGGCGAACAGACAGGGGTGGGGCGCTACAGATTTACCACCTCAATCTGCTCAAACTCTGGAACGAGGAGGTCCCTGTGGCGTTGGTGTCGGTAGTTCCGGAGAAGGCGGAGCTGGGGCCGGAGGTTCAAAAAGGGAATTTGGCATCACGTACCTCTCCGGTCCCCTGTGGAGACCACCTCTCCCCGACCCAACTCACGGAGGTCGCCCAGTTGCAGGCCAAGTTTTCGGATGTGTTCTCGCCCCTGCCCGGTCACACTAACCTCATAGAACACCACATAGAGACACCCCCGGGGGTGGTAGTGCGTAGCCGCCCTTATAGACTACCCGAACACAAAAAAAAGGTGGTTCGGGAAGAACTTCAGGCCATGCTCGAAATGGGCATCGTCGAGGAGTCCCACAGCGACTGGAGCAGCCCGGTGGTCTTGGTTCCCAAGGCCGACGGCTCGGTCCGGTTCTGTGTGGACTATAGAAAAGTCAACGCGGTGTCTAAATTCGACGCATACCCAATGCCTCGTATTGATGAGCTGCTCGATCGACTAGGCACGGCTCGCTTTTACTCGACACTGGATTTAACGAAGGGATATTGGCAGATCCCCTTGACTCCATTATCCCGGGAGAAAACGGCCTTTTCCACACCGTTCGGCTTACACCAGTTCGTCACACTTCCGTTTGGGCTGTTTGAGGCGCCCGCTACGTTTCAGCGGCTGATGGACCGGGTCCTCCGGCCCCACGCCACCTATGCGGCCGCCTACCTGGACGACATTATCGTTTATAGTAACGAC
>NC_083594.1:26349198-26351698 GCF_027579695.1 Neoarius graeffei
TCTGGAGATGACTCTGGTTCCTGGACTGGACTTGGGCTCGAGCTTAGGAGATGACTTGAGCTCTGGGCTGGACTCGAGCTCCAACTCAGGACAAGACTCAAGCTTGAGCTCTGGATCTGGCTTGGACTCAGGGCTGGTAGTGTACTCAAGCTCTGGAGATGACTCTGGTTCTGGACTTGACTTGGGCTCGAGCTCTGAACTGGAATTGGGCTTGAGCTGTGGAGATGACTTGAACTCTGGATTGGACACAGGCTCTGGAATTGACTTGGGCTCTGGGCAGGAAGCATGCTCAGACTCTGGACTTGACTCTAGTTCGAACACTGGACTTGACTTGGACTCCTGACTGGACTCTGGCATGGGCTTGAGCCCTGTCAGTGCATGGCTTCAGTCCTGGTTAGGACCTGGTCACAGGACGACGACGCCTTCATGGCCAGGTGGTGGCGGGATGACGATGCCTTTATGGCCGGGCAGCGGCGGGACGATGATGACGCCTTTGTTGCCAGGTGGCAGCAGGATGATGACGACGCTTTCATTATCAGCTGAGACAGCTCCATCATCCTTGGACACTGGTTCTGGAAAAGGCTCAGGTACTGGCATTGGCTCAGACTCTGGTTCTGGAACAGGTGCTGGTGCTGACTCTAGCACTGGTTCTGGAACAGGTGCTGGCACTGACTGTGACTCTGGTGCTGGCACTGGTTCTGGAGCAGACACTGGCACTGACTCTGACTCCGACTCTGGTGCTGGCACTGACACCGGCTGGTGCTCTGGTTCGGACACTGGTTCTGATGCAGGCTTGGGTTCAGGTATTGGTGCAGGTGCTGGCTCTGATGCAGGAACTGGTTCAGGCATTAGTTCAGATGCTAGCTCTGATGCAGGTTGAGAAACCAGCTCTGGAACGACAGCCTCTAGGAGGGGCTCTGGAGCCACAGCCTCCTCTGCTATCTCTGCAAAGGCCACTGGAGGGAGCTCTGGAGCAACGGCCTCCTCCACTGCCGCTGCGTCAGCCTCAGGCATGATAGCTTCCTCCCAAAAAACTTCATGGCGGTCCTCCTTTTCCAAAGATTCATAGATGGACCCAAGCACAGCAAAATAGTTTTAATATTTACTGCTGTTAATTTGCTTCTTTATTATTATTATTATTATTATTATTATTATTATTATTATTATTATTATTATTATTATCTTTTGTTTTATCTCAGGACCGCAGTAATTGGAACAGTAATTGTAATTGCTGTTGTGGTTATTCAGCCATCACATATTTTACATTACGGTGAAGCTGATAAAATAAAAATATATAAAATATATATAAATAAAACTATATAACTGGAAGGGCACAGACCTATACCAAGAGCAACAGTCAACTTTTCGATAACATGCAAATCTGCAACCACAACTACTTTATATGTCTGAATATATTTCCAAATCTTTTAAAATGATGTGCCTATATTTGTACACGAGAATATTACTGGTACCTGTGAATATAGATTCTAATCCAGATTGATCGTGTTTCTACATTGCTTGTTTTATCTTTCTTGAACTTTACTTATAGCTACTGAATTTTAAGATGTATGGTGTTATTTAGTACAGACTTCTGCCAAGGCCCAATGCCATCTCTTGCAATGTAGTGGAAGTGAAACTAAATTCATGGATTCACCCTGGGCCTTGGATCTGCTCCAAAATTTAACAAGTTTTGTCTTGGCCCCTGCTACACACCCCACAAAGTTTCATGGAAATCAGTTTGGTAGGTTATGTGCAATCCTGTTTCGAGAACAGGATTGAACAAACTGCACTGAAAATATAGCATCCTTGGTGGAGGTAATAAGTTTCTATTATATGAGATAATAGCATGAAATGTTTTCAGTATCTACAATATTTCCCAGGATGAACTGAGCTCTGAAATGACAGAAATGTGACAATACATAAATGCAATGTTAAGGGTGGCACGGTGGTGTAGTGGTTAGCACTGTCGCCTCACAGCAAGAAGGTTCTGGGTTCGCGGCCAGCGGGGGCCTTTCTGTGTGGAGTTTGCATGTTCTCCCCATGTCTGCTTGGGTTTCCTCCAGGTGCTCTGGTTTCTCCCACAGTTCAAAGACATGCAGTTAGGTTAACATGGGGCAGGCAGCCTTGGGCTGAAGTGCCCTTGAGCAAGGTACCTAACCCCTAACTGCTCCCCAGGTGCTGTAGTATGGCTGCCCACTGCTCTGGGTGTGTGTTCACTGCTTCAGATGGGTTAAATGCAGAGGATGAATCTCACTATACTTGAAGTGTGCATGTCAGGGCAGGAATTTCACGAGGGCCATGGTCCTTGTGCCCTCTCAATTTAGCCTTGTGCCCTTGGAAAAAAACATCTGCCCTAAGGCCACAGTGGCCTTGATGCCCTGCGGTTTTGGGATTTTGTAGTCTGCCTCATGACTGCCAATAGGCTTTAACATCACCTGCGTCTATTGAGAAAAAAATACGTCTTTTGATGACATTCTGGATTCTTATTGGGCAACTCATC